>NW_004524620.1:7908651-7927597 GCF_000260255.1 Octodon degus | reverse complement strand
ATCACATTTTCTCTTCCACTGACTCAGAGCAGTAGATCTTATTTGTTAGACAGCCTCATGGTGGGCACGGGGGTCTTTCTGTCACGCAGTGCTGTAACCTGTTCACACAGAGTGTGATGTCCATGTCTATACATCTTCCAAGTACTGAACAGCGTGTGAACATCTCAGAAGTTAATGGCTGGATTCTTTATGCTGCTACATGATTGTAAGAAATGCAGGAATTATTCTTTCTCTTACTCATTTTTATTTTTATTTTTTTTTCTTTTTAACATTTTATTTTATCTTATATTTGTTTCAAATTTAATTTAATTTAATTTTGAAGAGTAAAACAGAAGCAGAGAAAGACTGAAACAGGGTAATATACAACAATGCATATGTTACAGATTTCCAAAACAGGAATAGCTAATTAACAATGATTATTATATTATCTGTTTTTATCATCAAATATGTTGCTTAGATTAACAAATATAGTTATGCAAAATTGGGGAAATAGTTGAATATTGGCACTTGCTTTCAAGAAATCTTAGTTTTTTTCTTTTCTGTTTTAATTTACTTTAAAGAGAATATAATAATTGATAAGACATTAGAAATGGTACACGAAGATCAGAGGCATTCAACTGTGGGTTTTTTATTATACATTGCTGTACTAGATGTAGTTGCTCAGATTGCAGATATCAGCATACAGTTTTAGTCAAGGTGAAAATTCTAAACATTAACTGCTATTAAAAAAAACTGATGGAAATTATGAATACAATCATCTCAGCCATCCTGTATAAATACTTGCATGTTTTATCCGCCTTTTTTTCTATCTTTTCTCCTTTCTCTCATCTTCATTGTTTAATCCTTACTTTTTAACATTTTAAAGACCTAAAGGGATGAGGTAATAAGTATATAAATAAAGGTTTAATTTCCATTTTCTTAATGATTAGCGACATTGAGCATCTTTTATGTGCTACTTACTACTTGTATATCTTCTTAAAGAAATGTTCATTCAGGCCATTTGCTTATTTTTTTATTGTCTTATTCTCTTGGCTGTAGGGTGAAGTCCCTGGATCACTGACCACTCTGAATCCCATTCTGAGGTACAAATTCTTTATGCTACCATCATTCTGGAATATGGTGCTCTGGGGCTTTTTTCTTTTCTCTCTTTTTTTTTTTTTTTTTTTTGGCGGAACTGGGGATTGAACTCAGGCCCTTGTGCTTGCCAGGGAGGCGCTTATTCCACTGAGCCATCTCCCCAGCCCCATCTGGGGCTTTTTTCAAAGCAATGCCTTTTACCTTTGCAACTCAGAGAATGTACAGGATTGAGACTTGCTGATTTTTGTGATGCCCTCAGACCATCTGTTTTCTTCTATGCCTTCTCAGCAACCATGTTCTCTTCTGCTCTGTCTTTGAAGTCCACAGCTTTACTGGAACTTTCTTTCTGACCAGTCTCACAATGTTTTAAATCATTCTTCTGGGCCTTTTCCTCTTGATTCTCAAGACAGATCTGACTAAAAGGCTCCAACAGTTTCCTTGTCACTGCTTCGACATTCTACTGCCCTGCAATTTCTTTTTTCTGATTCTACCACCCTTAATCTCAGTCTTGGGAGAATTTTCTGGACATGAGAAAAATGCAGAAAAAATTTCTGCTGAGCTATAGCACACATTGTCTGGATTTCAACAGCTATTATAGTCCTTTTTCATAACAGAAACCTTCTGATCCTGGGCTTTGCCAGCTTTCTAGTCTTCTGCACAAACTCTACACAAAAGGGACAGAGGATCTGTGTCAGCAGTATGAAGGAGCTGTGCTGCAGCCAGGGAGTGATGTTCACAGTGAGGACTAGATGGTCCCCAAAAGGAACCAGAGCCGTCCTCAGTGGCAACGAGGACCTGAGCTCCTCTCAGGACGAGAAAAGCTGAGCTCCTATCAGGCAAGCCAGTGTGACAAGGTTGTCCAGCAGGATTTACAACTCACCATCTTCCCCTTCAGTTCTCTTTGATGCTCCTGACAACAATCATCAGGTGGGCCTTACACACCAGTACTATGCTGATTTAGTTTAGCGGGGTGTTACACATGGACCACTAGTTACACCACCACATCCACCCGTGGTCAACCTGATATACATGCTTTCTTAAATGATAGTTGCTAGTGGTAGATTTGTGAAAAGTTAACATGGCTTGATCTATTCAGTTTTACATCACTATAGTAATTACATATGCACAATTCTTATTGCACTCGTTTCTGCAACAAAAGCAAAATATTCAATGGGTGATGAAAATTTAAGATTAAAACCATAATAGTTTGACTAACTTACTTATAAACATGTATCTGAAAACTGTAGTAAAATCTTATCAAAGGAGGTACTACAGGCACAATCTGTGCTTCCCATTAATTTTTAACAGGGCATGGTAATATGAAGAGATGCCCTAAGGGATCTTCTTAAAAAAAAAGATTTATTTATTTGGTACAGGATCTTACTGTACAGCTTGGACTTGTAATGATCCTCCTTTCTCAGCTTTCCCAGTGCTTGGATTACAGGCATGTGGCACCTGACTCAGTTTTAGTGACCAGGACAACACAGGGCTGGCACAGCATGCAGTACCTGGGGTTGAACCCAGGTTGTTGCTCTTGCCAGGCAGGCGCTTAGACCACCGAGCTATCTCCCTGGTGCCTCAAGGGCTCTTCTGCATTTCAGATATACTCATCCTTTCTAGTGAAAGGACTTAGGCCATTTTTAATTGTCCTCTTCTTTCTCAACAGCCATGTTCTTCTCTGTTTGATCCTTGCAGTCCACAGCTCCACTAGAGCCATCTTTCTGGCCAAATGCTTCAAATCACCCTGCTGGCTCTTTCCTTTTAATTTACAACATGAATCTGGCCAACAGCCTTCAGCAGTAACCGTGCCATTGTCCCAACAATAGATTTCATTGAAATTTTTTTCTGCTACCCAGGCAGTATCTCAAAGACAAGAAATATGCAGGCCAGCTTCCTACCAAAGCACAACATATACCACCTGAGATCCAGCAGGCAATGTAGCCCTTCTTAATAGCAGTCTCCTGAGCCTCATTTTAACTGACAGCATGCCCATCAGTGCTCTGACTTTCCAGGCCCTGACCAGAACCTCTCAAAGTGTTTACAGCATGTGGCAGCTGTCTCTTCAGCCAGTTTTTCAAAACTTTTCCAATTTAATTCCCAAGGTACTAAAGCTAATATCTAGGCAATGTAGAGCAATGACTCTACTCTCAGCACCAAAGTCTGTCTTAATTGCTTTTCCTAATTTCTGAGACAAATTACTTGATACCCAAATTTAGAAAAAGAAAGGTTTATTTCACTCCCCATTTGTAGAGATTTTAGTTTGTAATCAGCAAGCTCCAAGGCCGGGCGGCACATGGCCGAGAGGCAACTGCTCATGGCTATGGGAGATAGCAAAATCAACAAGAGAGCAGAGGGACAAGCCTCCATCTGTCCTTTTTATCTTATGTAGACTGCTGGGATTAGGCAGATACTGATTCAACCTGTGGACTGTTCCAGCAATCACACACTCTTAATCCCAGCACACTTAATCTCAGCACTGGATTGCCATCAATCACACACTCTAGATTCAGGCACTTCTGAAAAAGCCCCGCCTAACACTGCATGAGGCTTTGGGGCCACACCTAGACACAAACCGTAGAAGTCTACTAGATGGAACTTGTGTGGAGAAGTTGGGCCTCTTGGGGTGTGCCTTTGCAAGGTATGTCTCTCAGTAGTGTACTTCCTCTGTATCATACTCTCTGACTGCCATGAAGTGAGCAGTTTTGCTCCACCCATGTTTTGCCATGATGTTCCATTCCTAAAATCAGTGGACTGTGGACTCAAATCTCTGAAACTATGAGCCAAACTAAACCATTTGTCCTTTACTTGGTGGACACTGGCTATTTTGTCCCAGCAAATAAGATAACCAATATAATGTCTTATCTTCTTTCTGGTTATTATATCCAGTATCAAGAGTGGGGTACACTTTTATGATAAAACTGTTTCTTCATTAAAAAAACCTAATAATTTAGAGATGTATAAATTTTTTGACAGGGGAAATGACACGATTTTTGATACATAATTTTAAAAATAGAAGTAGAAAGCATGCGGGGGGTGGAGCAAATAAAGATGAAACAAGTTTGGCCATGAATTATAAACAGCTGCTCAGTGGAACATTTTATTATTATGTTTAGTTTTATGCAGCCTTGCTTTATTCATTTTTCCTGCATACATTTTGATGGTCTGTTAGATACATAAACATTAATAATTATTTTTTTACTATAGTCATAATAATACTATAGTATTATTATTATAGTATTAAATAATACTATAGTATTATTTTATTATATTTATTATATTATTATATTATTTTATTATAGTATTAAATAATACCATAGTATTATTATGACTACAGTATTATTTTACAAAGATAGTTTGGATTGTAAACAGTTTGGTTCTGTAAATTGTTTGGTTTTAATACCCATTTTGTCTGATATAATCATAAACACCACTTCTGAGCTCTTATGGTTATTTTTTCTATGAAACATATGGTTTTTTTTCCTCTCACTTTGATTTAGGGTATATCTTTAGAGCTAAAACAGGTCATTCAGAGACAGCATATAGTTGAATTATGTGTTGTTATTTCTTCTGCCCTCTAAATTTTTTTAGCATAGAATGTAATCTATTTTCATTTAAAAAGATTTTTATAAGGTTGGATTTCTGATATTTGGTTATGTATTTTTACATATCTTAAAATTTCCCTCAATTTTATGTATTATTTTCTTCTTTTGTATTTGATTTTGTTGTAGTGAAATGTTTAAATTTCTTTCTTATTTCCTTTTTCATATACAGTCATAGCTCAGGATTCCTTTGCTCTGAAACTCACTAAATTTGGTATTTATGGCTTTCAATTTGAATGTTTTGTTCGAGTACTCATTGTTTGGCAGTAACCTGTTGTAGAAGCTGGAATTTGTTGATGTTGAGTGCCTTGCTAATAGTCTGACTTTTCTCATCACTGAGACAAAATATTAAGCAACCACAGTTAAGGGAGGAAACATTTAGCTCCCAGTTTATATATTGTTCAATCCATAATAACCTGGCTCCAAGGCAGAGTGGCCGATGGCACAGAGGCAACTGTTCATGGCCAAGGAACGCAGCAAAAGCAACAAGAGAAGAAAGACAAGCCTCTTTCTGTCCCTCTTATCTTATCTAGACTGCTGGGGCTAGGGCAGTGCCAATCCAATCAGTGCACTGATCCAGCAACCATCCACATTTAATCCCAGCACTTTTAATCTCAGCATTGCATGAGGATTCAATCATAAATTCTAGATTCAGCCAACTCCCCAAAACTCTATGACTGCATGAGGCTTTTGGGAGACATCTAGGCACAAAACATAACATGGCCCTTTCCAACCAAAATGTCTTGTCTGATAATCATCATTTTTGGCACATGTTGTGCCTCCCAGAAATAATAACCTACATGAAGATACCATTACATTCGGCGGGTGCCCCTTCAGGTTGTATAGAAGGTTATATTTTATACCCTAAGGATATAACATTTCAACTTCAATATCTATCTATCTATCTATCTATCTATCTATCTATCTATCTATCTATATCAGTTTGCCCTCAATAACATGTAAGAATGATTACATTCTAACACAACTATGCGACTCATTTCAGTGGCTAGTGTCCTATAATGACAGTTTTAGGAATGACAGTTCCTGATGTCAACTCAGCAGTTCTCATCATGTAAGGAGCTTGAGTTCTTGCTGTTGCTGAGAATAGCTGAAGTTCTCTTCAGGGTGTCTCTGGTCCTTACTTTAGGAGCTACTCTGGTGCTTTGGTACACATCTCTCAACCTGGTAGCATAGTTCCTGCAATCTACTGGCACAGACTTTCTAGCTCCTAGCTCTGGCTTTCGGGCATTCTCAGCAGAGATCCTCAATACAGACTTGCATGAGACATTGCTGTGGGCTCCAGGCTCAGCTGGACTCATGGAGGACACTGTCATGGGCTCTAGGATCCAGGCCCCCAGTTGGATCCTTTGGGTTTCTAATGCCTGGACTGATCTCTTACACTCTTCCAAATTTGACTTTTTGTGTAAAATGATCTTATAAATATGTGTCCTATATTGTCTGTTCCCTTGCAAATCCTGACTACAACAATAGGTATGATGTATCAGTATAATACGATATCTTTAACTCTCTTGGAAGATATTTAGAAGGAGAATTGCAGGGTAAAGTGCAATTTTTGTTTCAGTTTCTTGAGGAATCTGCATAGTTTGTTAAACTATGTAAAAAAACAAGATATGGAATCATGAACCAAAGTTTCAATAATACTAGCTCTCATACCTAATAATTTTTTAATGTTCTGGCCTCTTAAATCATACAAAATAAAAACAAAGTTATAATCAATAGCAATGTTAGCTTTTATAATTATGCATGTACTTATATTTGCTGAAGTCTTATTTGTTTATGTGATGTTTTCTTACTGTCCAGCATCATTTTAGCTTGAACTCCTTTGAGCATTTCCTGTAGGGAAGTTCTAATGGCAATGCACTCCCTCCGCTTTTTTTGGTACAGGAATGTCTTAATTTGTTTTTCAATTTTGAGAAGCAGTTTTGCCGGAAACAGGATCCATGGGTGACAGTTTTATTCTTTCAGGATTTTAACTATACCAGCCCATTGCTTCTAGACTTTAAAGTGTTTTTATTTTCTTTCTTTCTTTTGTTCTTTGTTTCCTTCCTTTTTTTTTTTTCCTTTTTTTTGGTACTGAGGATTGATCTCAGGACCTTGTGCTTGTCAGGCAGGCACTGTACCACTGAACTATATCCATAGCCTAGACTACAACATTTCTGATGAGAGACCCATTAATAATCTTGTGGAGCTGGTGAGATAGCTCAGCAGGATAAGTGCCTGCTTAGGCAAGCGCAGGGACTGGGTTTGATTCCCAGCACCACATGCTGTGCCCCTCCCCCACCCACCCCCTGGGTGTGCTGAGCTGGTCATGCAGACTGGCTCTGGTGGTGCACACCTATAATCTCAGCTCCGGGGTTGCTGAAAACAAGAGGATCACCACCAGTCTGAGCTGAGTAGTGAGACCCTATACCAAATACGCAATAAAAAAATAAAAAAGATCTTATTGAGGAATCTTTGTATATAAAACATATGCTAAGTTGTTTCTCTGTTGTTGATTCCAAGATTCTCTTATTTTGCCTTTCAAAAGACAAAAGTCTTGGTGTCTCTTTGAGTTCAAGTTACTTAAAATTTATCATGCTTCTTAACTTTATAGTTCACGTTTAATTAATTTTAGGAGATGTTTAGCCATTGTTTCTTCAAATGTTCTTTGTGCCTTTCTCACTCAACCTCTTAAAGCTATCACAATGTCCCTATTGGTCCTTTCAATGATGTTCAACTGTCCTATCTTCAGATTTACTGATTCTTTTTTCAGTTCAATGTACCTTAAATCCCGGGGCTGGAGAGATGGCTCAGTGGTCTAAAGCACCTACTTAGAACAAGCTTGGCAAGGCATCAGGGATCACGGTTCAATCCCCTAGCACCACATGCCAGCCAGCCCTGCCCCCTGGTGGGCTGAGCTGGCCACACACACCTCTCTCTCTCTCTCTCTCTCTCTCAAATAAATAAAAATAAAAAAAAATTAAAAAAAAATGTACCTTAAATCCCTCTAAAACATTTTTCATTTCAGTTACTGTGCTTTTTAGCTTCAGTGTTGGGGACTACAGATTACAATTTGACATGGAATCTGTGGGAGGCTCTCCTTGCCCTGCCCTGTGGGTCAGTTTTAGCATGCAGAAATCCCTCTTCTTGATGAATGAGGCTGTTATCTCACTGAGTCAGATGGAGTCTGCTAGATTCTGCTCTCTTTTCTTGCACAGGCAATACTTGGTGATTTGTATGTTTGTGCCTTTTTGTGATCAAATGGACAGCAAGAGTTCTGTCATATTAAATCTTCTTTACAAATGCAGTTAAGACAATCAAATCATGCTCTAGTTTGACTTCTGACACATTCTTTTTTTTATTTTTCATGCCTAATTTTTATTATTTAGCTAAAATGTTAAACACATGCCTCCTAAAAATCTTTTTTGATGTAGTAAGAGATGGAACACATGTAAAGTTATATTTTTGTCCACACCGAGAAATGTGCAGTTCTTAATGGAACATTGGGTTGTAGCAAGGGAGAACAGTAAAGCAAGATTATGTGTTTCTGCTGTCTCCATCTGGTAATGATTCTCTTTTCTTTCATGGAAAGAAATGTTTTCTTTCTTTCTTTTCAATGTATTTGGTTGTTGCAGGGTCTCACTACACAGCTTGGACTCTTAGTGATCCTTCTGTTTTCAGCCTTCCCAGTGCTGGGATTACAGGTGTGCACCACCATGCCTGGGCTCGGTGTCCAGCTCAGTGTGCCCAGGGGCTGGCCCAGTGTGGCATGTGGTGCCAGGGATCGAACAGTGGTCCCTGTGCTTGCCTGAACTTGCCTAAGCAGGTGCTTTAGTCCACTGTGCAATGTCACTGGCCAAAGAAATGTTTTCTTTTGGGTTCCATTCTGCCATGAAGACATCGAAAATGGTATCATAAGTTATAGTGCTGAACAGTGCAGTAGTTGGTCATTACTTGGAGAATGTTAAGGTAGTCTTGATGGCCAGTATTCTCTAATCCCTCAGAGAAAAGTAAAGCTTCTCTCATTTTTTTCTCCCTTGTCTTCCAAATGTACAAGTGTGCCATAGACTCGCTTTCAAGGTCACTGTGTTTGAAAGTCGGAATTGGCATAAAGATAGCTTTGACTCAGGTATAATCCTGCCATCACTAGCGTTGTGTCTCTAGCCTATCCTTCAACATTCCTAAGCTTATTGTCCCTGCATGTAAAGTGGAGTGCCTTTTCCACTGATGACATGGGGTCATCTTGGTAAAGTATTTGTAATGAATGTAAATCGCTCAGTACATTTAATTGTATCATTTTGTCCATTAAGTCCATACTGTTTATAATTTTTCCAACCTAAACCATTTCAGACTAGTGAAAAATCAGAGTAGGTTTTTTTCGTTTTTTCTTGTGGTACTGAGAATTGAACTCAGGGCCTTTAACCTGAACCTGAATCACAGCTATACTCCCTTATTTCTTTTTCTTTTTTTTTTGAGGCAAGGATGTGTGAGGCCACTAAGATTTTAGGCTAGGTTTGAACTTGTAGTCCTCTTTCATCAGCCTCCCAAAGTGCTGGGGTTATAGGTAAGTGCCATTACACGCAGCTCTGAGTAGTCTCTTATATTATTTTTAATGTCCCCAGATACGAGAAGAAAACCGGTAGGTACATTACTATAAGAATGTTCCTTTGTTTATTTTTTATGTCATGATGTCAGGGTTGCCATATTTCATGGCTCAAGTCATCGTTAGCCCAGATGCCCTAGACTATGACTAATAATTCCGCTTGTTCCTGCAGTTTTAGATATGATTGTATCTGTAGCTATCTGTAAATGCAGTGGTTCTGATAAAATCCACAACATTGGGTTCGCATTGCAGTGTCCTGATTCTGACTGGAATAAGAGGATGGGCCCAGTGGCTTCTTAGGGAAGGTCTCCATGGGCTCCTAGGCATCACTATTATGTAGGCAATAAATAGAAAAAAAAACCAAAATAATCCTAGAAATTCTTTATTTGTAAGTGCCTATGTCTACTGAAATAATAAAAATCTATTCTGCTTGAGATCAGGTCTCCCCTAACACAATGCTATGTGCTCTTGCACAATTCATAAGAGTGTTTTTGTTTTCTTTTCTGGAAACCTGAGGGGCTGTTGACAATGCAAAGACTTTTAGAATGACTAACTGCTTTCTACGAATAAATTAGATGTGCAAGTCCTCAAAAGGATGGAAAGCTTGAGCAAATCTTTTAGGAAAACTGATCCAAATTTTCTTCAGATCTACATGAATATCTAGTTCTTAGGATCATATGTAAGACCCAAATTCACCTAAAATGTGTTGTCAGCTGTCTGTCTTCTGAGTCCTTTCCTAGGAGTGTTCAAATCCCTCTTGTCATTGCATGATGCTTTTATCTTTAATCCAATGGTTACAGCGTTGATGCATCATTTACTAGTGACTTGAGGCATACTGTCGTCTCCTTTGGTTGTCATTCTTTGTGTACTTATTTGAAAACCACACATCATTTTTCTGACTCAGATCCCATCAGGGAAAGACCAATCCACCAATGTTCGAATCCTGCAAAGACACTGCAGGACTTGTCTACCAAGTTTTCTAAGAAGAGTACCTTGCAGGGAGGTGACTACAACCCCAGCAGTGTCTGTGAAGCACAGTGGAAGTGAATAATGAAGAAAGTTGGCTTCTTCACCCCTTTTACATAATTTAAAATATCCCTTCAGCTACGTAAAAGGGGAAAAATGAAAGCAAGCCTGGGCTCAAAGCTCTGTTACTGTTTCAGGGGAGAGAAAAGCCTGGAGACTTTACCGCTCCACCGGTTTAGCAGAAATACTGGAAGTCTGTCGATCAGCTAGAGGATTCTTTCTTGTCCTGGCTTGTTTTGGAGCTGGTGCAGGGCTGATAGTCTTAACCCTGTTTAATTTATGTAGCTCCAGAAAGAAAGGTTGTCAGGGCCTATAAAATGAAGAAAAAGAAAAGCAAAGAGACTGAGGACATGTCTAAACCTCCTCCAGCGGCACTGTCACCCTGCTCATCAGGTAAGAAGAAAAACAGCTTAAAATAAGGTCTTTGTTTTCAAATTCCAGGCTTGCAAAAGATGTATTATGATACTCATTTCAAAATACGGTTACATCTTGAAAGCATTTTTGGTCAAAAGACATATTATCTTTAACAATGAAGTAAGAAAAAAAGCTTGGTTTTTTACAGTAGACTCTTAAAATACCTTAGTTGATCTGACTTTATACACATCTTTTTACATTAGTGCTCAAAAGATCCTTGGCAGGAACAATAGGAGTGGTTCAAAGTTCAGCTTATAATCACAAGCAGACTCCCCCACCCTTGCCGGTTTGTGTGTTTGGAGGAGGTGGAGCCAAGAGAAGGGGTCACATTTAAAGATCTTTCCCTCCTCTGTTCTCTAGGATGGGCTCTAATTTCATAACAGGACAGTTTTATTCAGAGTTAACTACTTTGGTTTTAGTTCAGAATGATAATCGTAGAAAATATAAAGTTACGTTTTAAAAGCTCAGACGCTGACAGAAAGCAATGGTGCAGCTTAGTAGAAGCATATGTTGCGAGAGGGACCGCACAGCCACATTCAAAACACGCTCCTGCCAAATCACGTTATGTTTCTAAAGCTCCTTATTTAAATTTCCCAAGTGAGGTTCATATGGCAGGTTCTGTGTTTTCGCTCCATAGAACTGAAGGAGGTCCTTAGAATTCTTTCCCCTTAAGAACCAACTTTTTCTTTCCTAAATGAAAGTTCAAATGAAGCCTAGTTTTCATTTATAGGGTAGAGGACTCCACGCCACTGACAACAACAGAAAAAACCATCTGCTCTTGGCAGCGTTCTGGGCTGGGACAATGGTCCGCCGAGCGGAGCGGAGCAACGCGGCAGGCTCAGCCCCTGCCAGCGTCTACCGCGGCTGTGCACAAGCTAGGTTTGGTCGTGGTCAGCATTTGCAGAGCCCTGTAACGCCATCTAATCAAGTCCAAGTCTCAAAGAAAGACTTTGTTAAAATCACCCCAGGCCTGTGTATTCTTTTCTTTAAAGAACGACAATGCAAAGTTACTGCTTTATGAAACATGGAGCCAGGAATTCATCCTGAAGTTGAATGTCACCAGTTTATGTATGTGTTCGCTCTCACATCCGAAGACGGACTCTGTAGGCTTCTGTTCCGTTTAGAAAGGCGGATTCTTTCTCTTCTATTCCTTTTCAAACCCTGTTTAATCATTGTTTATGATTTTGATAGTTCTCTTCTGGCACTTCTGAGTTCTTTACAACTTAATTATCATATCTATCACTACAATGAATAAAACGATTACTTACCCTCCAAGTCTTTGATACTGTTTACCTATCCAAATTGAAAAGCCAACCATGTTGAACGTAGGCTCGCATTAAGCATTACATTTAGAGCTATTGTGACTACAAATCTTTCTGAGTTACTTTCAGAGAGAGAGAGAGAGAGAGAGAGAGAGAGAGAGAGAGAGAGAGAGAGAAATTGTCCCTGTCCACAGTCCCTAACGGCAGTTCGCTTATACTCTCCAATTTTCCTGCCAATAGCCAAAGGGCTCTGCCAGGTCTAAACATCTATCTCCGGAAATAATGGAACTGTAACTCAGCATTTTATTTACAAAACAAAAGATTTATTGAAAGAAACAGTTGTGTTATGGATGGAACAAAATGTGTTTACTTAAAACCTAATCCTACATACTTGTAAATATGATTCTGTGAAGTCCTGATTTTTATTTCTAATCCACTGTTTTCTGCATCTGCTTTCTGCATTATCATCCATGAACTGAGAATAAACCAAACAATAAGAAAAAAAAATCAAAACCAAAACCCAAAATTAAACAAACAAAAATCAAAGACAACTCTCATACAAGGTAAGAGCGTGGCTTTGTTCTTCCTCATCCAGATTTTCGTTGTTTATTTAGGGTCTGTTCGTCTTCCCAGTTTCTTGGTCTTTGTTCTCTGCTTCTGTCTACTGAGTTTTGTATTTTGTTTAAATTTCATTAAAATAGATAAATATATTCCTGACAAGCAGAATAATGTGACTATAAATATAGCTTGTTTGTAGTCCAGTGCAAGCTCTGTGATTTTGGTTCATTCACTTTCCCACAGCTCAGTTTCTTAATCTATAAAATGGGCAGAGAAATCACCCCTAACACCCAGCTTTGTCAAAAGGATTAGCTGGTCTAGTATTTCTAGCACTTTGAATTGCAGGTGGTCATTGATGCTTATACTTTGATAACAGCTATTATTATTCAACTGTGTTACTCTGCGAAATATCTGGTTTCTTTTTCTATCACCAGCACCCGAAGTTATTTGTCTCCCTCGTACCCAAGTGCTGTATTCTGCCTTTTATTCTGTCCAAAAGAAAGCCTTTCCCATGCTATAGCAATGAAAGGAGATGCATTCTCGTTTCCTTTTGTAGGGAAGACAAATTTCTGTTCCAGATGAATTTCCTAAGGATGAAAGACATTGGTTTTTTTTCTACAAATTACTTATAAACATTTTTCCAGGTGTTGTAGGCTTACCCATTTTCTTTGAGGCAAGCTATACTAAAATAAAACTATTTGTGTATATACAAATAGGGTCTTTTTAAAAGTATTCAGTTCCCCAAGATTTTTCCTTTCATCTTTTTAAAATATACTAATATGATGTTTGTATCAGTTTTTTTGTCATAGAAAATATGAAAACAATATTCTCTCACTTAAGTTGTTATCTTAGAAAAACAATTAAAAAATATCAGGCTGAGACCCCTGCCAAACTTAAATGATAGTAATCCCTCCCTATCAGTCACATCTCATGAATAGTATACGTTGTATAATGCGTAGCTATAAGCATTGGTACTTCAGCTAAGGAAGTGGCGTTCATTCCAGGTAGTATCAAGTGTCTCAAAATTGATGTTACTGCTGCCAAGATATCCAATAATCTTTGATTTCATATGTCCACAAAACTTGTTGTACTATAGTAGAATAGAAATAGATTTATCAGAAGGAAACTGATTGATCAGAAAATATTAATTAATTTTTTTACAGAATGACATGTATTTTTTAATCTATATCTTGTGATCTTTTAGGTATTTGTACGCCTATTTCTCTACGTTATAGTTTAATAGTAACAGTCCCTGGAATTATGTTAGCTTAGTATGTATCACGGCTTTTCCATTGTAAGCCTCAGTTTTGTCATCTGTAAAATGGAGATGATAACAGTTATTACTATTGTGAGGATGACATGAGATGCTGTATGTGCTTATACATGAAATATAGATCCATCAAAGAAGCATTAGCTATTATCAACATGAATGATGTCCTTTATATCTTTGAACATTTCAATTGCCCTTTAGTCTTGAAACCAGTGACTATTGGCTTGTTCTTTTCATAGTATTGGAGATTTGAAAGAGC
This sequence comes from Octodon degus, assembly GCF_000260255.1. Classification (NCBI taxonomy): domain Eukaryota; kingdom Metazoa; phylum Chordata; class Mammalia; order Rodentia; family Octodontidae; genus Octodon; species Octodon degus. Next base: position 7,913,529 of record NW_004524620.1, on the reverse strand, counting down.
CAGGGAGATGGCCCAGTGGAATAAGCACTTCCCTGTAAGTACAAGGGCTCAGTTCAGTCCCCAGTTCCACCAAAAAAACAAGATTTGAATATGACCAGGAGATAAAAAGGATCAACTGACTTTCACCCCTTGTCCCTGTTTCTTCTGTTATCAAATGTGAGAATGTAAACAAGATTCTGGTGTGTGACCTTATGTAAATTAGCAAGCAAGTGTTTTTTAAAAAAATAGATGCTCATCTTCCTTTGGAATTTTTAGAAGACCTGTTCTAGGACCCTCTTACGGATAACCAAACTGTGGACACTCAAATGCTTTATGTAAAGAGACATAGTATTTGTCTATAACTTACACATCCTTCTGTATATTTTAAATCACTTCTAGTTTACTTATAGTTACAATATAACATAAATGCATTATGAATAGTTGTTATATTTTATTGTTTAGGGCACAACAATGAGGAAAACTCCTACATGTTCAGTGTAAGCATGATTTTTTTGAATACTTTAACCCATGGCTAAGGGGTTCATGGCTAAGGGGTGAGCTGACATGGAGAACTGCCTGCTCCTCCTAAGTGGATCGGGGCCAGGGAGATGGCTCAGTGGAATAAATGCTTGCCTGGCAAGCACAAGGTCCTGAGTTCAATCCCCAGCTCCACCAAAAAAAAAAAAAAAAAAAAAAAAAGCCCCAACCTCCTAAGTGGATCGCTTCTTTGATTTCTCTGAGACTTGCTTAAAGAAGTTTGAATTCTTGAGAGTAATATGTATACAGAATCAACAACTCATCAAAATTCAGAAGCAGGAACTATTCAGCTTTCTGTTATCCAGATTTTAGGATAATGTAAGGCAGGGCAATTTGATAAGATCATAATTCAAATGCAGAATGTGGTGTATGACAAAGCCGAATGTATATTTATCGTCCAAACTGGAGCGGCACAGTGAAGCCACGATTATTTGTAGTCTTGTTGAGACAACAGATGTACTTCAACTGTTTGAGCTAAACCAGGGCAAATGACCACCCTATGAAACTGTACTTCTTATATCTATTTTATGTAACAAGTCATCCCAAAATTTAGTGCCCCAAAGTGACAACTGTGTGAGTAAGCAGACAATTTTGTGGGTCAATAATTTTTGAGTGTATATTTGTTGAATGGGCTGTGCCCCATACTGACTGGATCTTGGCTGGCTCACCTGGAACCCCTGGAAATGCTAGGCTAACCCAACTTGGGCTATGTTCTTGGAAACTCGGTTCTCAGGGCCAGCTCTGTCCCTCCATTATTACCCAGTGCCATTTGCTGTGGCTTGAGTGATGGAGATGTACAGATCAAGCGTACAAAGGGCTAAAGAAAATGAAAAAGGCACAAGGTCCTTAAAAAGGGACATCCAAGCCTATACACAGCAGGAAGTACTTCAGCATCCTTCTCTATATAGCAGGAAGTAGCTCAGCGTCCATCTATGTGCAGCATAAAGTGGTTCAGCATCCATCTAGACGTAGCAGGAAGTAGTACACTCTCTCTCAAAGTATACAGCACATATCACTGGTAATTTCCATGTGGACTTAACATTGACCAATACTATCCTGAATCACATTTGAGAAAAGAAATGTTTTACTTTCAATCCTTTTGCCTTTTCATGAGAAAGGGGAAGCGTTCATTTGCTTCAGTATCAATACACGCTGTGATGAGGTCTTTCCTTAACAAAGAGGGCCAATCTCAAACGCACTTACATCACACAGCAGTATTTAACAGCAACTGAATCGCACAGTTCTACTTTCATTGTAATATTTTTCTGCTATTACCCTATAATTTAACAGGCATATTTAAAATATATTATCATGATATAAAGCTTTCTTAAAATGCTTGGAAATGATGATTGTACAATAGAGTGAATAAACTAGAAACCACTGAAATGTTTAGAACATGTCGTGTGGGGTTTGGGTGAGGGCCAGAATCAGAGGGAGGCCAAAGAGCTTGAGCTACAGCTGCTCAGTGTCCACACACAGAGATGCACAACTGCAGTGAACAGGGACAGTGATGCCAAGAGGGTATTCACTGAGGGAGACTTTGGAAAGGGTGGTGAGGAATGAACCGTAGCACAGATCACACGCCCCACCCCACTGCCAGCCAACGAGGCCAAAGACGAGTGGGGAGAGCAGGTGAGCCAACTTTACCCTCTTCCCTTCAAGCCCTAGAAGCCACTAATCTGGACTCCAGTGGGCAAATCAATACACTTCAGTAGGGGAGAAAAAGAGGTTTTATACTGGCTCACAACTAAGGACTAGAAATGGAAAATTACAACTTTAATAACTGCAAGTGCCTGTGAAGTTTTGAAACCGGCCCAAGTTGTGATTCAGTAATCTGTCCACAACACAGAGAGATTTGACATTGCACAAGGGAGTTATTTGAGAAAAATAAAGCTGCTTCGTGCTTTTCCCCCAACAAACCAAGACAATTCAAACTACTCATGTATCCTTTAACAAATACAAACAAATATACAGCAGCTCTGCAGTTCACAAGCTCTCCATGGCTACGATCGCAAACCCATCTGGACAAGAATGGAATCAAATTTCTCCACAAGGTCAACATTGAACCCAAGCATTGAATTCGATTTGATTCTCACCCAACTTGGTTTGCAGTGAGACCCATGGAAGGAATTGGTAAAATATGAGGGTCAGTGCAATCAATCAATCAATCAATAAACAAACAAAAACATAAAAGCACTTTACCCATAACAAAATTTAGTAAGATCTGACTGTGGTACAAGGATAATTAAAGTTTAGAAAATATTTAAAAAACAGTGAGAAGAAAGTTTCCAAAAGGGTGGCCAGGTAGCTCAGCACATTAAAGCACCTGATTTGGAAGAGCAGGGACTGGGGTTTGATACCTGGTGTGCTGTGCTGGCCCCATCCCTGGGGCACACTGAGATGGCAATTGACACTGGGCATGCGTGCGCCTGCAATCCCAGCCTTGGGAGGCTGAACACAGGAGAATCACTACAAGTCTGATCTATGTAGGGAAACCCTGTAGGCCCTGTGTTAAATACATTTTAAAAAAAGATAAAGAAAAAGAAACTTTCCAGCCTGGTGTCCCCAATGAGTCCCAGGTGAGTTATTTTTCTTAACTAAAACATTTGAGGTACTATTAAAAGCTAAAGAAGTCACCTGAGAGTTAGCCAGAGAAAATGTTAACCTTTAACTCCTTGCTGATTATTGTTATTAAAATTTTTCATGATCAGATTTTCTGAAGTGCTGCTTGCTATGAGCGTAAAACTCTTGATCTTTAGCTGGTTGGCAAAGCGTTAGCAGTGCCAGGGGGGCCGCTGAACACTGCAGAATGGAATGGATTCCCAGAGAAATTTCTCTTAGGATAAAATTTTCATGGCTTTGGTCCCTGACTCCTGTTGTTCAGAGTGTGTGCTTTCTGTCCTTTCTCTCTTTTTTCATTGCCTCTCAAGCCCCAATATGTTCTATGTAATGTTAAAAGCCTGGATGCAGAGCTAGTTACTGCTAAGAATGGCTTTCCCACTCAACAGGTCTAAAAATGTCTTTAATAGCTACAAAAAAAGTTCTGTAAACACTCAGAGACTGACCTCAGGAGAAAAGTCGGTAGTCACAATAAGGAGTGAAGAGGACTGTGCTCTAAGGACCTTGTCTGTGTGCAGATGCTTTGCTAAGAAAGACGTGTCACAAGAAGAGCCTGGATTTGCTTCTAGACAGATATGGGTCCCATTTCTACTGTGTACTGGGGAGTAGCTTAGTCAATTTACAATATGCCCTCGCAGCTTCAGTACCCCCATGTGTCACCTAGGGGCAGCAATTCTATTTCCTTTGGTTGTAAGATAGTCTACAATAAACAATATATACAGAACATTAATGCAAGGGACATTGATGACCCTCCCTATTTCCTCTTACCCTGATTAAAAACCATTATAATCAGAGAAAAAAAGATACAGATTATATTTATGTATGTATTTACAGACGTATTTATATCTGTACAGCTATATTCCCAGATGTAAATAATCAGAGATTATCAGTGTAAATTGTCAGAACTGGAAGTAATGAGAAAAAAGTTCTGCCTAAATTCATATCAAATTAGAAAGTGAAACATAGTTAGCTCTGAGAATTCAGAAATAAAACCAACTCAGAACAACCATATGAGCAGAAATTTTCTAACATATAAATCTAAATCAGTATCCCCTAGCTGTTTGCCCTTTTATAACTTATTTGTTCCCTTTTAGAGTGTTTAAGTGTATCAGTAATTTCAGAGGACTTTACCTCACTTTAATTTTGTCAAAGGTCTTAGCCCCCTTCCTTTTTAAGACTGTCCTAAAAATCTCTTTTCTGCCTCTGCTTCCGCCCAAATCCTCAGTGACTCTGGCAGCTGCAGCGCCTTCTTCCCACTCCTCCCTTCACCGTAGAGCTCTTGCTGTCAGAGCCCTCTCCAGCTCCCAGAAGCTGGCTTTGTCCAAGAACTTCAATGGTGGACTTAGAGTAGCAGAAAGTAGTCAATTATTAGGAAAACAGATTTTTCAGTCAAAATGGGTAACCATAACTTGGAATTTCATATCTGAGATACTGAGTTCTCTAATTAATTAGCACCAAAATAATGGTCTGTGGGGGGACACAGCTTTATAAATTTTTGGCTGGAAGTATTACAAATGAACAATATACATAGGAAAATGTTAACAGTTGAGGAAAAAGGCATTTTAACAGAGTTTTATAGCATGTGGCTTAGGGTCCTCAGGGCAAACATGTGCATTACACATCTAACCCCGCACTGAGAAAATAAGCCCCAACTTTAGTTCCTCGGCTAGTCCTATTAAAAGTTCTCCCAAAAGTAAAGGCTGCCAATTGCAGCCTAAGAATAAATGGCCTGTGGTTCCTGCC
>NW_004524620.1:7905325-7907776 GCF_000260255.1 Octodon degus | reverse complement strand
CATATTAGTATATGAGTGTAGATAAGCTATTTAACTTATTAATTGGGGAGTTTATGTATGCAAATGCTTAATGTTGCTTGGGCCCCATTTGTCCTTGTTGAGGTCCTATGTATCAGCTCTCACCTAAGTGACCAGGTTATCTCTGGGCCTTGATTGGTGAAATTTGGTGTTGCTGAGAATTCACTTCTGTGTGCTGTGGTTCCATTTATAGGCCCTATAAGTGGAAGTGACCACCGGTTTGTATCGGGCCGGGTGAATCCAAAGGGACAATTGTCTGGTGCTCACTTCCTAAAAATTCTTTACCTTTTCTCTCAAGCTTGTGGGTCAACAGTTCACTCATTTCTTAGTGTTTCCATGGTTTGCAAATTAATCCCATATTGTTGGGGACCTTTGTCTCCCAGCTCTCTGGCATAGTCTCTGTCTCTCTCTGAAGCTCCTGGGATATTTCCTTATCTGACCTCCAGGTTTACATGACCATGTCCTCCTAAGGCCTCTGTTCTCAGGAATAAAATCACTTAGATGTGTTCCAAAGCTTGTTTGCCTTGGAATTTGACCTACAAGGAAAATTGCATGTTTGCTTCAGGCTGTTCTCTGGCCTAGTGTTACCGTGTGGTGTGGCATTTGAGTCCATGCACAGAGGGTTCTGGCCTAGGTTTTTCAGGAGAAGCAATTATGCGCACATGCTTTGTGTGAGGCTGCGACTTTAAAGTACCATCTGATGCCAGGTGTGGTGGGCCAGGCCTAGAGTCTCAGCGCTTGCGAGGCGGCTGCAGGAGGGTCATTGCAAGTTTGAGACCAGCATGCACTACAAAGTGAGATCAAGGCCAGATTGAACTGAGCAGTGAGACCCTGTCCCCAGAAAAACCCAAAAAATAAAAATACCATCTGATATTTCCAATGAGCAGTCTATCAATTGGTCCATGAAAGTGTCATTTCATGATGACACTATTCTAACTCGAGTTTCCTGCCGTATGACAGTGTCCCTTTCTGTTGCTGGTCCCATGCTATTCTCCATCTTTGCCACCTTTTATGTGTGGTAAAGGAAGCATAATTGGGTTGTGTGTTGTGCCGTGACAACTTTGACTTCCTGTCCTTGGAATTTTGTCTGACAAGCGGACGAAGGATTGCCACTAGGCTACACGTACACTAGACTCTGTTTACACAGAGAAGAGATACAGGGCGTATATGCTTTCCATAAAAGTGCGTAGCTTTCCCTTAGTTGTGCTAAGTCACTCAGGCTCTGATTCGCAACAATTCTGCTGTCACGTTTTCTTTACAATGGAATTTCAATATCAGACTAAAAACTGCATGTCTTAGTTTTCCCAGCCATTGCAAGGCTGAGAGAATAAAGCAAATATTTTGTTTTATCAAATATCAGATGGTATTTTTGTTTTTTGGTCTTTTTTTGGGACAGGGTCTCACTGCTCAGTTCAAGCTGGCCTTGATCTCACTTTGTAGGGCGTGCTGGTCTCAAGCTTGCCGTTGTATCAGCTTTAATTTCCTGTAAAATATTTTGAGTCTGTTTGCCCTTAAAGACGGGGTCTCCAGGTGGCTGAAATAGGAATAGAAGAGGAAGGGCATTCCCACTGGGTGTCGCATCAGAACACCGTGGAAGTAGCTGGAGAGGGGTTGGGGAGCTCTCAGAGGCAGCGTAGCAAGGCCAGGCCACAGTGCAGCTCGTCAGGCCCACCCTAGTCACAGATATGTCCAAGCCACACCCTTGGTTGCTGCAAAGTACGTGGAAGGACAGAGTGCAATGCTTTGTGTCGTGGTGGGAGAGACGACGGCTGCCGTGGTTGCAGTGCGGGTTACGCGTTCCTCCTTTCTGGTGGGCAAAGCCTATAGGCGGAAAAGAAAATCATGGCCTTCGATGAGGCTAGGCCAGGACAAATAAAACATGATTGTACTAGATCAAGACTTTCTCTCTGGTCTATATGAATAGGGTGTAAGGCAAAGGCGACGGGTGCAGTTTCAACAGCTACATCCAATAACAAAATGATGCAACAGACCTTTGGCAGGGCTGCAATCCACCCCTTCTGCTCCAAATTGCAAACAAGCTAGTCTGGAGGGAATATTGTTGTGAGAAACAGATAAAAAAGGTTTAGTCACCATCACCTGAGGAGGGAAAAGGGCATGACAATGTACTCATGCAGCAGGTTGCCAACTCGGCCTTGTAGTCAACGGGGAAATGAACAAAAAGTGGAAAGAAAGCGTATTTTTGACTCTCATCCTCAGGAGGATTGCTGATCCAATGGATCTGAAAGGAGACTTAAGGATTTCGTTAAGTTTCCTAAAAGAATAAATTAATGAATAATCTTCAGAAATCATATGATTAAGATCAGGTCTCTTATACTAGAATTCAAGACACATTGTGTCTACCGTCTCTGCCAACAAATTAAAAGTGTTTAGCTTTCCATGGAAATTATAAAGTGGAACCCGATTTCCTTCCTC
>NW_004524620.1:7817871-7905085 GCF_000260255.1 Octodon degus | reverse complement strand
CACACACACACACACACACACACAAATGAAACAAACAAACAAAAAACCTGTAGTTTATTTTTGAGAAAATGAGGAGGTACATGAAATCTGGACCAGGGTATTTTCAAAAGGAATGTTCTAAGAATCAGATGGACCTCTTAGAAATTAAACATATAATAGATTAAATTTTTTTAAAAAGTAATAAAATAGTTGGATTATAGGATTATCCATAAATAAATAGGTGGACAAAAAGAGACAAGTAATAAAAAGTTGGAGGATAAATTAATAGATACTGTTAAAAATGGGATGGAAACTTGAAAAAAGAAACAAAAGAGATCTGAACGATAAAGATCTTCAATTTTCAAGTGCCCACCAAGTTCTCATAGCAAGATACATCTGGAATGAATACAAGCTTTATAAATTTCAAAAGAATATTAAATAAAAGCAGATTCACTATAAGAATGATACAAGAATTATACTAACCATCGCTATAGCTTTACTGGAAGAGAGGGAGCTATGGTACCTTCATAATTTGGAAGTGATCATCAATGTACTACTTTCTGCTCATAAAAAGTACAAACCAAATACAATGGTGAATTAAAGGGATTTTTTTTTTTTTTTTTTTTTTTTTTGCGGAACTGGGGATTGAACTCAGACCCTTGCATTTGCCAGGGAAGCGCTTATACTACTGAGCCATTTCCCCGGCCCCATTAAAGGCATTTTTAAGATATGTAAATATTCTATTATTTTAAAAAATGTTTACCTACGCTTATTAGTTTCCTTTATACTACTAGTTCATCATAGTTTATTGAAAAGAAAGTTTTATGTTATTACTGTTTCTTTTTAAAATCTGTTTCTTATAAGATTCTTTTTTTGGCTTATATTTTATATACTGGATTACTAGTTTGCAAAAAATGATACACAATGTAATTATTGTTATTCTCTTATTTTTATGTTTTTTTATAAATTAAAAGATTAAAAAATGTTCTCAGTCTTCTGTAATCTTCCTTAGGCACTGGAGGATATCTTCCACTAAAACATGAGTAAATGCAGAAAGACAAATATATCAGAACCAGGATCCAATATAGATCAAGGAAAAAGAAATACATGAGCAGAACCTCCAAAATACCAAAGGCGCAGCTGTGTAGAGCAGTGCGTGTAGACCGGAACGGCGTGGAAGTTAAACGGGATTATAGGCAGATCAAAAAGGAAATGATAAATTGTCTGATGGATTTGATCGTGTTCAAAGGTGATGAAGGGGTGTGTTTTAAAAATGTTGATAGATAAATGGAATTTTAACTAGACCTTTGAATGGAAGGTAGAATTAAAATGATGACGTTATTAATGACAGGAAACATAGAGCTATATAATAAAAAAAAGTGTAACCATGATGTGCTCTCTGACTGAGCTTTGAGTGATTCCCATAGTGTCACAATGAAACAGTCTGATGTAGGGGAGTGGAAGGGGGTGTACGAGCTAAAATTCTTCTTCATTTAGAGGAAGTCTAAATATGACAAATCACAGAAAGTGAGATTGATTTTAAGGGCATAATTTGCAAAATTTAAAGGTGGTGACCTTTCAGGACAAAGTTATATAAGTAAGAAAGGAAGTAAAAAGAACTGAGTATGTTTTCCCTGAACATGTTAGCATGATTTGATGTTTTAAATACACAACTAACTGAAAGGCCAAATAAATCAATTAGAATCAGAAAAGCATTAAAAAGAAATCAAGGCGCCCGCCTTTCACCGTACAGCTCAGCTCAGCGTGGCTTAGATGTCCACGTGGGAGTCATCCTCCCGGCTCCCCTTTACCCTCCCTAGCTGCCCTGCCAAGGGCTGCAGGCGGCTCCCGGCTCACTCTTGGCCCATATTTGCGAAAGGAAATGTGTCCACTAAGCTGGCGTTCTCCACAGCACAGGTCGCAAACTTTATGTGCTTTGGAATTACCAGCTTCTCAAGAGGGAGCCCTGTGACACTCAGCGCAGAGATTTTGATTTGAGCGGTCTGCAGGTGCCACAAATTTTTATTCAGACAAGTATGTGAGAGATGAATTCAATGCGGCCAATTGAAGGACCCATTTAATAAAAGTTTCCATGAAAGTACTGAGATTGAAAATGTATAGGGGGCCGGCCAAATAGTTCAGCGGATTAAAGCACCTGAAAGCAGGCACAGGGGCCGGGGTTTCATCCCTGCTGTGCCAGCTCTGCCCCCGGGGCACGCTGAGACATTGAGAGTGGGCGTGGTGGCGCGCGCCTGTAATCCCAGCGCTTGGGCGGCTGTAAACAGGCGGATCACTACGAGTCTGGTCTAGTAGTGAGACTCTGAACACCCTGGAGACCCTTCCCTAGAATAAAAAAAAAAAAAAAAGAAAAGAAAAGAAAAGGTATAAGGACTGAAATGTGGAGTTCCCAGACAGGTGCGCTCACTCATTCATCTAATATTTAGATGAGCCCGTGCAAGTTTCAGGTATTACACTTGCAGTTGTTGGAAAGGTGATGTGTACAATTTGCTTATTTTTAATAAAAGAGAAACTGCTCAAAAGGAAAGAACAACTGGGATGGGGCAAAGGAGAAAAGAAGGAAGGGAAAAATGCATACATATATATTACCTAAGATAATTGTTGTACTAATTTCTATTTTTTCATTGGAAAGAACTGTTCGTGCTTCTATTGTTTGATCCATGTTGCACGCCTATATCTTATTATCTGAGCAACTATTCTGCAGATTGCGATATGCAATATAATAACCATTGTTAATTTTCTATTATCTTTCTTTGAAATTCCGTATCTTTTTTTTTTTTATTTTTCTGTTTAAAATAAAGGAACCCTGCCTTGTATGACTAAATCACAGCACAAAATCACAGAGTGGAAGAAACATGGGATCAGAGAGCCTTTTACCTACTAATCTATCTGAACCTAAAGTCAACTTTGACACTTGTCATGACGTTCTTTACAAAACCTACCCGTGCGAGTCCATTGTGTACTTCATAGGCACTGGCCCTGGAGAGATGGGTAACAACTGATCTTAGAAACTTCTGTAGCTTGAAGTGTGTACAATGTAGGTCACAGTGTCGGGCACACAGTAGGTCCTTCACAAAGATCGACTCCCTTATGTTGTTCTGTGTGTTTTGTAATTGGAGCCAGGAGCTCTGTTTGCAGTCTGGCTGGCAGTAGACTGTGCGAGCCAAAGGCGCAGACTTTAATTCCAACCCCAGCCTCCCCTCTTGTTTTGGTTACCGTGAGTTGGCTGCAGTGGTAGCTTATTTGTCCTTGTTGAGGTATGGAGGCTTCACTTTAAAAAATGAGTGAATGATCTCATTCTTGACCCAATTGCCATTATGGAGATAACGTATTGAAAAATTCCCGGCACACTTATATGTGCTTGAAATATCAGACCTAATTATTACATGTGTTCTTGGTACCTGTATTCTGAAGAAGTTGAATGTGTGTGTGTGTGTGTGTGTGTGTGTGTGTATGTGTGTGTGCGTGTGTATACACAAGTGTGGAAAAACACAAACACATAAAATCAAGACATACAATATATCTCTGAAATTCAGAGGCTCAAGACACAGTTCAGGCTTCAAGTTCAAAAAAGGTTGAAAAGGGCCGCGGCCTGCTCTTTGTGCAACAAGCAGTCTCCCTCTTCCATCTTAGCAGCAGGTATCCATGTGCTGCCCGGCACTAGACTTGGAAGCATTCAGCTTTATTATTAGGTTAAATTCTATGAAGGATGTAACATGTAAAAAACAAAAATTGCAAAAAGACTTTTAAAGAGTGACTATCCAGACACGTCAACACGTGCCTGTGCTTCCAGCTCCTGGGAGGCCTAGACAGGATGAGAACTCAAGGTCTGCCTGTGCAGTTTAGTGCCTTAGTGAGTGCCTGATTCAAAAATCACCAAAAACAAAAAAACATCTATAAATGTCTCCTTTAATTTGAGGTTATCGGGTATTGTGTTCCGGCCAGTGAGTGCGGAGCACACTCTCTTGTCTCTCAAGCAAGTCCTGTGAAGCAGGGAGACGGAAGCTGGGGAGATGCCCTCAGCTGCGGAGCTCAAGGAGAGCAGAGAGCATGCAGGACCACACGGGGCTGAGAGTGGAAGAACTGTCCACGGCCATTCCCCCTTGCTTCTGCACGTAGATGTTATGATGGTCTGCATATTTTTGTCCCCCAAAATTTGTGTGTTGAAATCTTAGCCCTCAAGATGATGCTCTGAGGTAGTGGGGTCTTTAGGGACATGACGAGGTCATGAGTTTGGAGCCTTCATGAATGGGATTGGTGCTCGTATAAAAGAGGCCTGTGGGGTGTTGTTCATTCCTTCCACCCCTAGAGAACACAGTGAGAAGACAGTATGTATGAAGGAGCAAATGAACTTACTAGAGACACAAATTTACCAGGGCCTCGACCTTGAACTTCCATCTTCTCAAGTATGAGAAGTGAACTTTTGTTGTTTAAAAGCCGCTCCATTTATCACACTTTGTTGTAGCAGCCCGAAACGATTAAACAGCACACACACTCTCTGCACAGTCCCAGGGTTTGGCTGAGCCTGCCTGATGCTTGGGAAGTGGGTTTGGCTCTGGAAGTTTCCGAACAGGCCAGGGTGGGCCTCAGATGGGAGAAGAGGGGATCTGGTGCTGTAGGCTTACTCCAGCCTTAATGGGAAGACAGGAGAAGAAATATTCTGGTTTCCAAAATATTCTCAGTCAGTTAAGTCCAAGGTTCAAATATCATATTGTGGGCATTTGCTCAACCTGAGAAAGAAAAGGCAGACATTCCTAGTCAAATCATAATCAAAGGAAAACAGATGCTATGCTATGATTATATGAAGCAGAGGCACTACAACATGATAGAAAAATGTGGACTTTATAGTCAGATAAGCAGTGGCTCTGCTGCTTGGTAACCTGGGAAGCCACTACCCTGAACTTTACTGAAGTTCCCTTCTTGGACATTGGTGCTCAGGGATGCCCTCTCTGAAAATTCATGTGAATAGAACTCTCACTTTGAATCAAGCTCTGGTGAATCAGACAGCTAAGTGTGAGTTAGATGAAATTTTGCAAGGTGTTGAAAGTAGAAAGTGATGGCATTTTCTAACCATATCTTCAGTTATATCTTCCCAGTGTTGCTGAGAATAGACCCAGGAAACTGGAATGATGGTAAAGTCAGAGGGGCTAGAGAAGGAGGAAGCAGAAAGAGCCGGAAAAGTGCCAGAGCAACAGGGCAGTGCCAGCTTCAGAGTTCTGGGCAGTCCTCAGACTTCTACCACTGGGCTGGCTTCCTGGGAACCCGAACTTTGTTTTCCTGAGTTTTACCACTTGTATACCCAGCAGGAACCTACCCACCCTTAGTAAAGTGTGGATACAATGACTTAAGAATGAGTAAGTATCTTGTCTTTTCACAGTATCCTTTGTACCTTTCGGATTTTATGAGGGAAAGGAGAAAAGAAAGAAAGCAGGAAGGGAAGAGAAATATATATGTATATACACAGGAAAGCCTGGATATTTGTACTGGTGATTCCGCTAGTTTATTGAAAGGAGTAGGTAATGCTTAATTTTTTCTGTTTTATATTTTGACTAATATTGTGTATTTGTATCTGATAATCTGAACAACAAATTTGAAGATAACAAGATGCAATATCACATCCATTGTTGAAGTCCTATCATTTTGGTTAGTGAAATTCTGTATTTTTTCTAATTTTTTAAAAATACTTTTTATTTTCTTTAAAGAATAAAAAACATCTTGCAATAAAAAAGAATGACTAAGTAAACCTTATTTAACTTGTATTTCTTGTTAATACATCATTAGCTTTTCTTTCCAGAGGCAAATACATCATAGTTTAATGATGGGGGATCTAAAATATAAAATCTGGAATCGTGTAACTGGAAGAATAAGAGATCTGAGGCCTCTCTGCACCAGAGGCACAGTTGTAAGTACGCATACATCCTTGGAGGGTGCATGTGACCTCTGTGAACTCAGATCCTAAGGCTATAACAGCATAATTATAGTGCTGTCCTGAAAGGAAAAAATGGATTAATCTCCTTGAAGTCTGTAAAATGGTATCTGACATATATTAGTGTTACTTAAATGTTATCTGTTGTTAGTTTAAACTTTCAAATATGGTGTTCACATAATATTCACCCATAATATCATGCTTGTACATTATCCCCCAGATATTATTTTTAATAATGTTAAAAGCTATAAAGCAATCGGTTGAAGTAATGAACTTCCTAGTTAAACTTTATATAAATTAATGAGCAAGCTTGTATATGTTAATGAAAAGACCTAAATCTGTCACATTTCTAAGTTTGATATGAATGTAAAAAGCCAGCTTAAAAATGATCCCTAGTCCCTGGTTATCAGAGAAAATCCAATTACAAAATTTAATCATCTTATTTTTCCCCACCACAGAGGATAATAGTGGATAAAGTCCTTGACTACGTTTTTCATTCAATTTGATTACAGTTTTCTGAGTGGTGTCTGACTCTCCCTGTGGGTAGACCTCAAGGTCTAGGCTTGGGTAACCAATGGTTAAGCCGAGCTCTGTGAGCCAACCTTGGCTGTCATGCGTCCGGGTTTTAATGCTGAAAAGGAAAGTGAATGTGTTTGCAGTGTGAGCAGGATTTGGCCACGCAAGGGAAGACGTGGTGTACCCGAAGGCTAAGGAATTAAAAGCTGTGAGCTAAGTTAGGGAATTGGTTTTAAACTTGGTGGGACTCAAACAATTGGAAAACAAGGCCAAGTTCTCTGAAAGCACTCTGAGTTTCTTATACAACAGCAGGAAAGTAAAAGGGAAGCAGATAAGGGCTCCTTAAAAGAATTACTTTGAAATATGCTTGGAATGCAGGCATCCAAAATAGGAACGTAGGGAGGTGGGTCACAGGATCCCAAGAACCTTGAGCACCGTGTTGTCCACTGATTGCTGAGAGGAAACAGGTGGGAGAACAGCCCCAAGCACCTGGGTGGAAGTGACTCTGGTGTCTGAGATGAGTCTCCTCCCTCCACCTGAGGGGAGGGGTGCTGTCAATTTGTTAATCAGACACCTAATTTTTGGGAAGGAAAATATCCATTTTGTTCTCCATATACTTGGCCCTAAGGTCTTCACCTTCCAAGTGCAGCTAATTAATTCTTAGCTCACAGACACAGGTATCCTTGTATGTAGAGCCGTTTGGAAAATATTTTGTTAATTTTGTGACTATGCTCTGATTTGCCCACTAATGCGTAGAAATGAACAACTGTAGATGCATCAATTAATTTGTTTGGTTTAAAGAATCATTATAATAAAAAAATCTAGAGACAATTCAGTCCTCTGACTCAACCTGCTTTTCTCCACCCCAGTAAACTCAAGAATCTCCCTGCCCTGTTTCTTTGTCCGGTTCCTAATCTCTCTGAGACTCAGTCTCTGGATTATAAAATGAGAATAGCAGTGCTCACCTAAGGCTGTTTGGGGAAGACTAGATTTTTTATGTAAGAGAGAAAACACCTAGCAAATACTCAATACATAATAATCATGCAACAAATACAGTCAACTAGAGACGAGATCAGGTGAAGTGATTCCTGGTATGCACATTTCCTAATCATCTTACTGATTGTTTGAGGACTTTAAATTCTAGGGATCTGTAATTTTTCTGGGGCCCCAAAGACAAAATAACATTCTGAATTGTTCTGTACTGTGGCATGGAGCCTGGGCCTAGAACTGGTGTTTTTCCCTGTGAGCCGCTTGGCCTAGGGCACAGCCCGAGAAGGGCAGAAGGCCTGGAGCTAGCAGGAAGCCTTCTGTGGACGTCTTAAGTTGCACAGTGGGACAAAGAGGAAATCTCATCCTGCCTCTCTGGCACCTCCTCTCACCCTACCCTTGGCTGCACACCTCGCCCCCACCTTCCCGAACCCCTTCATTTAGAAACTTTGCCCATTGTCTTCTGGTTTCCCATCATTTCTGGTTTTCACCACTTTGCTGTTGACAAGAGCATCTGAACAATTGTTTGTATGTTAATGATCCTTAGGCACCCTGGTAGATAGCAATTAAATATTGTTAACTGCGGGGTTGGGTGGCACCCTCAATGCCTGGTGAAAAGACTTAGGAACAATACTAGCCCAGACACTCTCCTACCTGTCTTTGACTCCAGATTGTGCTGACTTTTCTCCCATATGGGTTAAAAATTTTAGGTCACTTATAAATCTGGTGGAGTTCTTTTAGTAAGAATTGGTAACTATCTCACTGTTACTTCTTCCTCAATGTTTTTTTTTTTTAAAGTAAGAATTGGTTTGCTTGAGGGAAAATCTGGGTAAGACCTGCAGCATTTTTTTCCCCATAATTTTATTGAGAAACAAATAGCAATGAGACAGTTTCAAACCAAATTGGTAGGACAGTTTCAATAATTAACACATTGCATACATTCTTCCTAGTGGTTAATTGCTGTACAAGATGCGGACATGGCTGCAGCATTTTGTTGAAGGGATTTGCTCTACAGTTTGAGTGTTCTTATCTATAGAGAAGCAGGCGTAGCTATATATCTGTCAGAAATCATTTTATCCCTTAGGTCAGCTCTGAAGCTCTCTTCTATTTCCTGGAAAACTCTTCAAAGATATATCATGAGAGTCCACCTTCTATGAGATATTTTATATCTCTTGGTTGACAACACACATCCGTGCAGCTGTGTAAATGAGGACTGCCTTCAGACCTTGGTTTAAACTCTAGCTTTTCCCTGAGCTGTTTCATGAGGTTTAGCATATTAACTTATGTTTCTGAGACTCTTGAATTTTGTTTTAATTTTTAAATTGGTCTGCTAATGCTCAGTTGAATTATTAAATCAGCCAATATAGATAAAGTACTCCAAAAGGTATAAAAATATCACCTCCTTTTCTTTATTAAAATAGTTTTCATTCATTCATCCTTTGTGAGTACACACATATACACAAACACAAACACACATATACATAGCCATACAAATCAACACAAAGCAACTAAGTAAAATAGAGAATCAAGGAAAGCTCTCTGTGAAGCCATTTTCTTCTGGGCAAGGGGCAGGGGGTCTATAAAATGCTTTCTACTGTAAGAAGGGTGTTTGTTCCTTACTTTCCCCTTTCTGCATGTAATACCTCAGCGCATGAATGCTTCTGTTTGTAAATAACTCAGTTTGTGAACAAGCATTTGACAAAATCCTGCTTCTGTTCATGAACTCCGCATCAAGTGGTGGACACAACTGCAGCCATCCCTGCCTCCCACCTTCAGCCCTGCACAAACAGGATAGTGATCATTTTGTCTAGAATCGTGGAACAAATTAAGTTTGTGCTCTGAGGAACCACTGTACTGGCACGGATGAGATGGCAAAGAGAGACACAAAGGTCTATGGCAGCAACAATGCCCTCAGACCTTGAAATCAGGATTTTCACTCTTAAGGGTGTAGTCTTGAGGTTACTAAGATCCCTTTGCAAATGAGGTCTTCTCTGGGCTTGGCAGTACATACAGGTTGTTCCTTGAAGACCATGATGGAAGGATTCGGGTCACCACTGCTGATCGCTGTGATTTGGGGTCATATTAGGGATGTGATCCTATTCTGTGTTCATCTCTGGGAGGTAAGAGGCTGGAAGTGTGCTATTTCAGTGTCCAAATGTCTCATCCATCAGAATTCACAGGCTATTTATAGACTGGTTAGGACGCCTTCAGGGAGACATTATAATGTAGGAGAAACAATGCTTATAGGTTTAGACAACTCAGTTTACTCTTTATCATAAAGAAAGTCTTCTTAACCCTTAGACCTTTAGTAGGAGATGGTCCTTGGTGGGGATCTCTTGTGCTCCCAGCCAGGCCTTCCTGTCTTAAGGTGTTTCCTCATCCTCCACAGTCTCTTTTCCAGCCTCTCCCTTCGACAGTCCTAAAGAATCCCTAGGGCGTTTGCTATTTCTTCCGTAGAATGAAGTCTGCCACTTTCTGAATCTGCACCACTGAGTAGCATCTTGTAGTTAGCTGGGACTCTGTTATTCCTTCATGGCCCCTCGAGCAGATGCAGGACAGAGAACAAGGCTGCATTTTGTCTACACGAATAATGGTAGGCATGGACATGACTTTGAGTTTCCGCTCAAATCTTTCCAAAATTAACATGCTGGTTCTTTTACTAGTGAGGCTTTTAAATAACCATTTTCTCAAGACTAAACATCATTATTTTCTTTTAAACTGTCTCCTCAAAGATAATTGCATATATCACTTCTTGGCCTTTGTCTAAGATCAAGTGTAAAGATGATTGTATAGCGAACAGATTGCAAAGCATAGATATTGTCCTTCTTGCGAGTGAAGGATATACTTCTTTATGCTTTCTTTGCTCCTGAGAAAAGGACACACAGGCTTATCGTCCCTTATAAAAGATGGGGTTTTCCTAAACTCATGGTTCTTCTTCTGTAATACAACTGACTGGAGCCATCTCTGTCACTTCTGTGATATCTGTGAGTTAGGAGAACTATTGTAAATATATTATTCTGTTTACAAAGAATATTATTCTTTGCTCCTTTTCAGGGATTTTATGCCTTTTGCCACAGAAAATTGTTGTTTTTTCTGCCACAGAAAATTGTGTCAGACTAATTTGTTAGCTTGAAAATAGAGCAAAATCTCAGCTCCTTTGTACTTTTGGATAAATGGCAATAAAGCACCTCCTTCTTTTCCAGTTGTGAATATTTAAGTAACTTATCATTTATTGAAGAGTTTTAAGTAGATTTTTCTTAAAATAAAAATAGCATTTTTTATTAGTCTTAAGAATGGAATTAGTATATAAAAAGCTTTATGAAAATAATGGTGACTCAGTGGGCAGGTTTCATCCACTGTCCATCCAACCCAGGTGGCTTTTATTTTCCCAGGAAAACAATTCAAGTTTGCATTCATCTTTGTTGATGACTGGGCTTGGGCGACGCACACCAGAGCACTAGGGTTTCAGATGAGACCCGCATGACTTGAAAGTATTGATAGAGCTTCTGAATCTACATTTCTTAAGAACAAAACATAGACAATGCACAGGAAGAATGTGGCAAAAGAGGGGTGATCCCAAGCCCAAGCAAGTCTCTGCTAATGAGGAGGAAGAAAACCTATGGCTCGATCTCAAGATCAACACCGAAGTATAGAACCTGGTAATGTAGAGGAAAAAAATTCCCAAGGAAATGAATGAGAGCAGAGGACAGCAATGGAGTTATGGGATTTAATTTAAAAGCAGTCCCTGGCTTATACCCTGCAATGCAGGTAACTTGGCAGTAGATTTTGTGCCATGCTTGCAGAACAATTAGTCCTGTATTTCGCTGAGCACACAAACATCTTTCCATCATTAACAGTTACACTACCATATTTTCTATGTACAGAAGCCAGTGCTTGTAGTGTTTTGACTATTAACAATACTTCCAGTTCATTGAATGTGCTTTAATTTTTTTCAGATTGTATAGACAGTTTGAAGCTTCTAAGACAAGATTTCTTCAAGTAATTGCTGAGGTAGAAATGTAAAGGCAATAGAATTTTACAAAGAAAAGTGAAGATTAGCGAGGAAGTGAGATAAGGATGAAGAGCTTCAAATTGAAGACAATTTGTCTTGAAAATAGACATTGCTTGGGGTCTTGCTCAGATATACTTGGTTTTGCAATACGGCAGTGTTTACAGTGTTGTCAGTTACAATCACTGAAGGATTATTTTCAAGTCAAAATAATCTGAAGCTTCTCTCTCTGTCCTTAAAAGATCCTCACCTTCAGAGTGAAGATTGCCTCAGTTGCAGACAAATAAATGATACTAATTAGGGCTCTTGGGAGGCTGCAAGGCAATTGTCTGAGACTTACTCAACTTCATGAGATCATTAATAGACATCTTTCTGTTTGCATAGTCAGAGAAAGAGCAGCAAGTTCATTTTGGCCAAGCAAGTATGGACCTGAGAGAATTGAGATTCTATAATAGAACATTATCATTTCAGGGAGGAACAATTGAGTTCAAGTAACACACAGACTCTAGGTAACTTTAGAGTTAGAAAGAAAAAAGAAAGGTTATGGAAGTATAAGACTGAAGACATGGTACAAGATTGAGGGCCATCCTGAGAAAGGAGAAGAAGTAAAACAGGTCTTGGAGTCTAGTGACAGAATTTACAGTCATTCTCTTCATGGTCAGGATGGTAACACCCTGGAAAGAAGGTGCTTTATGTTGATTCTTTGTGACACTGTTTAAGGTTCACATTTAAAGGAGAGAAATACTGATAGACCTAGTGGTAGACAGACATTAATTTAATTAGTCTACCAAATTTAATTATACTGACAATCTCACCAGGATATGGCCAATGAAGTGTTCATGTTCACAAAGAGGTACTGGGGGCTCACCTTCTCACCTGCGGTGTGAGAAGACGCTGAAGTGGCAATGAGCACAGGTGAGGCATTCATTACCTCTGAAGAGGCATTAACAGTCACATCAGGCAGCTTGCATTGTCTCACCTTGCATCTGATCCTGTCTTTTTAGGAAATGTTGAGAAAGTATCAAGGTCCACTTGCCCCACGCTGCAGAGCAACGGCAAGACCTATACCAGGATGAAGCGAGCTACTGTTGGGTTCCATAATATGGACTGTTCTCTTGTTTTCTGTTTCTCAGTCATCTATGTCATTGAGCAATGAAAGAGTGGAGCAGTCTTTAGCTGTTTAGTGGCCTACTTTCTTGAATGCAGGTCATGGATTCGTAGGCTATTCAGCTTCAGAGGAACAGATGTAGCATTAAAAAAGCTTGTTGAAGAATTCCAAAGGATGTTGTTTTTTTAAAGGTAGTTATAGATTTCTTAAATTGGCACAAGGATGTTTATTTTTTATTTATGATTTATAATGTGATATTTTAATATATGTACACATTGGAGAATGATTATAACACACTAATATGTCTATCTTTTCATACACATATTTTTGTAGTTAGAACATGTAAAATCTATTATTTTAACAATCTTGAAAAAATATATATGTTCTTGTTAACTATGGTCATCATGCTGTCTGGTTGAACCTCTTATACAGCTGGCATGTACCCCTTGGTCACCATCTCCCTATTCTCTACTCCCCCACACCTAACTTCTGGTAACATCGTTCTTTAAGTCTGAACTTATTGCTTTGGTAGATTGAGAATTTTAGCTTTGAGAGTTAATATAGCATTTGTCTTTCTGTGCCTGGTTTATTTGACTTAGCATGATGTCCTATAGGGTCATCTATGTTTTCAAAAAAGATTTGCTTCTTTTTATGGTCACATAGTATTCTATTATAAATTTAAGCTGCTTGCATTTGGGTATACTGTAGAAATGGGATTGCTGGTTTATAGTGGGTTCTATTTTAGTTTTGTAAGAAGCACCATTGTGTTTTTCACAATGGCTGTACCAATTTATAACCCTACTGGCAACCTTGTGCAAGAGATTTCTCCCTCTCCTCATGAACACTTGACAGCTTTTGCTTTGGCGATAGTGGTTCTGACAAGTGCAACGTAACTGCTTGGGCTTTTAATTTTCATTTCCCTGATAATCAGTAACTGGAACATTTATTTTATACATCTGTTGGCCATTTGCATATATATACTTTTGAGTAACATCAGCACTGGTTCTTTGTCTATTTTAAAACTGGCTTTTATTTTCTTACTATTACATTGGGTTTCTGAATAGCAGATACAGGTCTACAACACTGACTAAACAATTATGCAGCAACTGTCTTTTCAATAAACCAAGAGAAATTAGTAGTGCAATTATCTTACCTAATATATGTATAATATATATTCCTTCTTTTCTCCTTTCCCCATCCCAGTTGTTGCAAATAAACATAACAATGAAACCAAGTTTCAAAACAGGTTATTAAGACAGTAACTAGGGCCAGGGAGATGGCTCAGTAGAATAAGCGCTTCCTTGGCAAGTGCAAGGGCCTGAGGTCAATCCTTGGTTCTGGAAAAAAAAAAAGACAGTAACTACTCTGAAGATAATTATATGTGATATAATAACCATTGGTTTTTTAAAAAAAATGTATTTAGTACAGGGTGTACAAGTTCTCACTACACAGATTGGACTCATAGTGATCCTCCTGTCTTCTGGCTCCCAAGTGCTGGGATTACAGGCATGCATCACCACACTCAGTCTAATTGGCAAAGCCCCAGGGGCGGGGCCAGCATGACAGGCCGGGGATCGAACACTGGCCCCTGTGTCTGCCTAAGCAAGCGCTTTAGTCTGCTGAGTTATCTGTGTGACCCCATTGTTAATTTCCTATCACCTTGTTTTGAAATTCTGCACTGTTTTTATTGTAGTTTTGTTTTTGTTTTTGTTTTTGTCTTAAAATTAAAATAATAAATTGAGTTTCTTAGGAATTTTGGATATTAGTGTCTTATCAGATGTTTAGCTTGCAAATGTTTTCCCCTAGCCCATGTGCAATACTTCACTCTTTTGAGCCCCTAAAACTTTTTAGTTCTGTGTCACAGTATTAGTCCATCCACTTTTGTCACCTCTGCTTGTAGTGCAACATTAGTAAAATCATCGCCTGCATCAACATTGTGAAATTTTCCCCTACCTTTTCTTCCAGCACTTTTATAGTTTCAAACTTTATATTTAAATCTTTAACATATTTTAAATTAATTTTTATATGTGATGTGAGATGATGCTTTCCAATTTCAATTTTTGCATAAATATTTGATTTTTCCTATACTGTTTATTCAAGAGGCCGCCCTTTCCCTGTATATGTTCTTAGCACCTTTGTCAAAATCAATGGACTGTGAATGCACGGGTCTAGTTTTGAGCCTTTTATTCTGGTATATTTGTTTTCATGCCAGTGTTCTGGGTTTTGGTTTTTTGTGTATGTGTATGTTTTAGGGAAGGATCTACAGGGTGTTCAGGGGCTCACTACTAGATTGGACTCCTAGAGATCTGCCTGTTTACAGCCTCCCAAGAGCTGGGATTACAGGCGAATGCCACCACACCCAGTCTCAATAGCTGTCTCAGAGTGCCCTGGGGGTGGGGCCGGCACAGCCTGCCTGGGGATCCCACCCCTGGCCTCGGAGCCTGCTTGCAGGCGCTTTAGTCCTTTGAGCTATTTGGCTGGTCCTCAGTATGCTGTTTTGTCTACTGTAGTTCCATAATATATTTTAAAGGCAGGTAATGTAATGTTTGTATCTTTATTTATTTATTTGCTCAAGGTTTCTTTGGTTCTTCAGAGATTTCTCAGTTCATTACAAATTTTGGGGTTGTTTTTCTATTTCTGTAGAAAATATCATTGGGATTGTAATAAGGTTTAGAATGAATCTGTAGGTCACCTTGGGTACTATGGATATTTTAATCATACTAATTCTTTTAATTCATGAACTTTGATATTTATCTTTTTTTTTTCTTGATCAATTTCTTTCACCAATATAGTTTCTGGAGTACATATTGTTTGCCTTTTTGGTTACATTTAATCCTAAGTATTTTATTTTTTATGTTATTATAAATGGGATTATCAATTTGTCTTTCAGATAGTTTACTGTTCCTGTATAGAAATGATTTTTGTATTTTTCTGCTGATTATTGAATACTGATTTTATGTAATTATCTGCAACTTTAAGGAAATTTATTAGTTACATTTGTTTTGGTAAAATTCTTAGAGTTTTCTATGTGCAAAATCCTATCATCAGCAGAGATAATTTCAATTCTTACCTTCCGTTTTTGATCCCTTTTACTTATTTATTGAATGGCCCTGCTAGAGGCACTTGTAAACCTTGTTCAGCTCCTCAATGCACAAAGCAGAATTTGCTTGGTCAAACTGATTTTATTCCTTATGTGCAAAAACAAAACGCTGGTACCATTATTTGTCGGCCAAAATAGGAAAACCCAGAAAGATACAGCATATGATGTATGGCAAAATGAAACATATTATGGAAGTAGGCTAGCTCAGCTCCTGGAGCTGCAGAGGGCTGTTCTGGGTGATGTGTGTAATGGCGAACAGAAATGATGCCATCCCAGTGGCTGGTTTTCAGCCTGGGCCAACCTGTCACACGTGTCACTCACATAGCTTGCAAAGCTGAAACTTCAGATTCTCATCAGCTCTCCTTGGGAAAAGAAAATATTTTTTTCATTGAGCATCTTCTAAGTGCCAGCCTCTGCCTCAAAGTCCATGGTAGTCAAATATATATATATATATATATCTGATAATAGCTCGTTGAAAGGAATGGCCTATATATTATGCCTGTATTGCTTGATCAGTTTTTCCTGCCTATATCTTGGACTATGAGCCACTGCTCTGAAGGCAGCCAGGCAGTGTACTGAACATGGCTATTTTCCTGCCATCTTGTTTTGAAATTTTATACCATTGTTTTTATTGCCTATTTTTCTTTAAAAAAGAGCTGCCTATTGCTACTGGTCACTTAAAAGTAGCCACTGTGATTGAGCAATTGACTTTTAAATTATAGTTCATGTGAATCTATTCTTAACTGTAAATTTTAAGAAATCTAAATATACATCAAATATTTCCTGTGAAAATGTAGCATCCTATTAGGAGTGGCCTTAGGGCCGGTGAGACAGCTCAGCAGACTAAGCACCTGCTTAGGCAAGCACAGGGATTGGGATTTGATCCCTGGTGCCACATGCTGTGCCGGCACCACCCCGGGGTGTGCTGAACTGGCCGTGGAGACCAGGAGTGGTGGCACATGCCTGTAATCCCAGGTCTGGGGAGGCTGAAAACAGGAGGATCACTAAGAGTCCAAGTTGTGTAGTGAGCCCCTGTACTAAATAAAGAAAAAAAAATGGCCTTAGACTCAGTTAAAAAAAAAAAAATAACATGTTTCACTGATATAAGCCTTTCTGATTAGGTTTTTAAATGATAATATTTTAGATTTATCAGATTAAAGATTATCACTATAATTATTTTTATGCCTTTTAAAAGTGTTTAGAAATTTAAAATTATAAATGTGGCTTGCATTATATTTCTGTTGGACACTGGTTCTGACAGCTTTTCCATACGTCATTCTACAGAATTGTTAAAATAAGCCAGTGTGGTACACACTGGTCTTCCCCTTTCCTTTACAGAGAAGGAGATGGACTGAGGCCCCAAGAGCTTACTTAAATTTCTCAGAGCTTATAGGGCAAGGATTTCCGGTTAGGTTCTGGGGGCTCCGTGTTCTCCATTTATGCTGTCATGCTGTTTCAGGTACGTGGGCAGGGCGAGCTTGCAGCCTTTCTGTCTTCCTTCTTCCTAGTAAATACTTATGATAGCTGCATTGATGAACAAGGGCAGATTGGAGCGAAAACATGCCTTTTCTTCCAGCAGCAGCGGGAAGAATATTTGAACCCTTGAAAAGTGAATGAATAAGGTTCCCATTCATGGTCAGGCGGAGTTTTAGAAATTAAGTCAGAAAGACGTGACTGGACCACAGACTCTCAAACAGCTTAATGTTTTGAGATAGTTTTGTTGTTCTTTTTAGAGGAGTTGAAATTCTAGGGTCATGCTGGGTCTTTTCTTTGGGGGGGAGGGGTCTACAGGATGTTCAGGGTCTCACTACTAGATCCAACTCATAGTGATCCGCCTGTTTACAGCCTCCCAACAGCTGGGATTACAGATGCATGCCACCATGCCCAATCTCAATTACTGTTTCAGCGTGCTCCAGGGGCGGGGCTAGCATGGCAGGCCCGGGGATCCAACCCCACGCCCCTGCGGCAGCTTGCAGGTGCATGCTGGTTCTTAACAAGATCTTTAATACTCGTAAATTTTTGTTTTTTTATATATTTTTTAAATTTTTATTTATTTATTTGTGTGTGTGTGTGTGTGTGTGTGTGTGTGTGGCCAGCTCAGCCCACCAGGGGGCGGGGCTGGCTGGCATGTGGTGCTGGGGGATTGAACCCCGGTCCCTGTGCTTTGCTAAGCTTGTTCTAAGTAGGTGCTTTAGACCACTGAGCCATCTCACCAGCCCTCGTAAATTTTTTTATTTAACAAGTACTGAGTTGATTCAACGTTAGAAATCCTCAAAATTGTATCCAATGGGATCTAAAAGTATCCAGTACATGACCTCTGCCAAGGATACTGAAAGTCGTCCCCAGACAATACTTTTTTGATGTGAAATGAAAAATCCCTCTTTCCCTTTCTGCCTGATGACTTTTTTCATGTAAGAGGAAGGACGGAGGCCCAGACTTTCCTCCATGACACAGTTAAGGGATAAGCACTGCAGAGTTGATGTCAGGTCTGGACCTTAAACCAAACGAGGGTGGAACTGTTCTCTGGAGCTTCACTCCCCCAGTGCGGGGAAAAATGTACTCACAGAGAATGAGGCAACCGCTTAGTGCATCACTTCTTCCGTGGTCCTCGGAGCCAGCTGCGCACCTTGAGTAAGCAGCCCCGTCTGCTCCGCACCTGGGGAGCCCTTGCCTCTCCTAGGTTGGTCTTCTTCTTTGGCTGTAGCAGAACGAGGCAGGCTTCCAACCTCACTTCCAGGAAATGTCAAGGAGTGTATGACAAAAAACAAAACCGGGTGGCTCAAGGGCAGCCAGGGGTCCTCCCTCCCTAGAAGGTGTCCCCGTCAGGCCCCAGAGGGCACCTCTCTGGAGGTGTGCCCTGTGCCATCACTCGGGAGGAGGGAGAGGAAGCGGCCCTGCCGAGACCACAGGACTGCCATTTTCTGCCTGGTCCTCCCCAATTATTCTGCTCCCCCTTGCGCTGGGCAGAGAACAGGCCTGCTGGGGAGCTTTGCTATTTTTACTTCTCCGTGAAGGGATCTCAGGTTACAGATTATATACCGATGAGGTAAGTCACAGGTACGCAGCCTCATGTTTCTAATTTAGGTTGGCCCTGGTTTTCCAACGTTAAATGCCTCTCCCCCATGCTCCTTCCCCACTGTCCTCCCACCCTTGGCATCTGATCCATCCTGATTTTCAGGGCCACTTTCCTTTCCGTTGGATCCCCCCAAATTTAAGCTGCTTGGAGGGAGCAGCGTGGGGGGTTATATTTCACACAGCCTCAGTTTGGGTGGTACCCCTCTAGGACTCGGCAGCAGCTTCTGCATGCACATTCACATAATAGCTGGGTATTTGTCGGGTACTTTAGAGGTTTCAGTTGCTTTCACACATATTGTACAGTTAAGCTCCGCAACAGCTTGGAAAGGTTGGGAATATTGTAATTATCTATAATTTGCAGATGAGAAAATTAGGACTCAAAGAGTTTAATGATTTGAGTAAGAGTCTGCAGCCAAGACGAAGAACAGACATGATGGATGAATGTGTAACACACCGCTGGCGGGAAAGCCTTCACGCCAAAACTCAAGTAAGAGAGCAGGAGGGAGTTTTCCTTTCCTTTCATTTTCCCTCCCTCCCTCCCTCCCTCCCTCCCGCGGGCCTGCCTCTTTGTCGCACTTCCTTCCCTTCTTCCCATTCTTCCGTTCCTTGGTTTCAGGCCAAGAAATAATCTTGCCCACACTCACCTGTAGGGCAAATACACTGTTTTCTACATGTTGCTTTTTGAATTTGAAACTTTAGTGTGGATTTAACTAGAAGAAAGTGTTGGAGATTAGGGGATGGCAAAGTTAGGGTAAAATAAACAGGGACAATTAAGCTTAAAATACAGTTTGCTCAATGAGCATTCAAACAATGATTGGGACTTCAAAGTATTAACATGGCACTAGCTATATGTTTCTTTACAGTTTGTAATAGAAGAAATAATAAAAATGTGAAAATAGGACACTATGCCGGAATTATTCTGTATATACTTGGCAACTAGTATTTTTCTTTAGAGAAGAAATAGCTCTGATTTGAATATATAGTTTTGAATTGTGGATACTGTGTTTTAAGTGGGCCGTTTTCTGCTGCTTTAGACATCTCTGTCCCGGTACTTGCTTGTTATCCAGCTATGAGGTCATGCGCATGCGCACAGTGCAGTGGCTAATTATTCTCCAGCCCTGCTTCTGTTTGTTTCTTTTTGACTGGAGGATTGTGAGCTGCTTAATGTCTTATTTAACTTTATTTACTTAGTCCTTTATGCATCTTAGGTATTATCTTACTAATGGCACAGAAGCAATGGCTATTAAGCGCTTTATTTTGTCTTTTAAAAATTTTCAGGGCTATATTCTTATTAAATGATAAGGACTCTCCATTTTAGATATGAACTTTGTGTCCAAGATGCTTTGTAAACATTTTTCTGCTAGTCTGTCTTTTTTGCTTTTTTTAAAACCTTGTTTTTTTAATGTAGCACACAATTTTTATTCTTTTTATTTTATTTTTTTTCTTCTGGTACTGGGAATTGAACTCAGGACCTTGCAGTAACCAGGCAAGCGCTTATGCTGCCAAGGTACATCCCCAGCCATTTTTAAAAATTCTTAATTATTTCTCTTTCTTATACTTTGTGTTCTTTGTGACCTATTAAGAAGTATTTATCTCACTTAACATTATAAAAATTTGTTCTTATTTTTCACTTAGAAATGTTATGGTTTTAGCTCTTATTTTTAGCTCATGTATTTCTATCATTCATTTCATGCTTTTTTTTTTTTTTTTTGCATTTGTTGCTGAAAATAAGGCTTGCTTTTATATTTTTTCTTAAGACAAATTGTGGTTGTGCCAGCAACATTTTTGGAGGTTTATCTGCTCCCTGTTGAATTATTTTGACACTTCCATTAAGCATTAATTGACAATTTAAATTCAAGCCCTCTTCTGCATTCTGTGCCTCTACTCTATAGATCTAATTTAGGGTTTCACTAGTGGAACTTTATAAATTCTACATCAAATAGTATAGGAATACTAATTTTGTTTCTCTTTAAAACGTACTTATCTTTTTCAGGTCTTTGACTTTTCCATAGAGACTTTAGAACCAGCTTATCAATTTCTTCCCAAAATTTGTAAGGTAATGAGAGTAATTCAGTAGATTATACATGTGATTTTTGCTATGCTTTGGCTTATACCTGGCTTTATTATTATTTTCTGTCTGTTCCCTTTCTGTTTTGTTTCTCCTTTCTAGCTCTTTGTAGATTATTAGAATTTTTAAAATTTCACTTATTTTTATTGACTTTTTTGAATGTGTGAATATAAGTAACCTAATCATGATATTTTTTGGTTTAGATACTTAATATGTTACCATTGCTGAACACAATTCTCTCAATGTAGAAAGTTTAACTTTAAAATGATATCACTAAAATTTTAATGGTAGATCATAGATTGAAAATATTTACAAAATGTGTATCCAGGAAATGACTTGGTACAAAATTCATATTAAGAAACAAAATTCAGGATTGGTGATTTAGCTCAGCACTGGAACAGTTGCCTAACAAGCTGGAAGCCTGGGTTCGGTCCTTGGCACCAAAACCAAAAAACAAACCTCAACTGAAAAATCAAAATTCTTACAACCCCATAATAAAAAGACAAATGACCAAATAAAATTTTGGCAAAAGATTTGAACTGGCTACCAAGCGTAAAGAAAAATGTTTAGTATTATTAGGAGAATGGAAAGGAAAATCAATACCACAATAAAAACTGTTAAGTATCTGCCAGAGAGAGACCAAAGTTAAAGAGCGTGTAGCGTGATACAAAATGAATGCATTATAAATCAGAAGTGTTCCTGCACCCCAATAATGAACTCATGAAGAAGGAAATTAGGAAAACAAAACTATGCATGGCATAAGAGTGAGGAAGATTAAACACTTAGGAATTAACCTAACTAAGAAAGCAAAAGAAAGACATGGAAGAGTACCTCAGAGAAGGAAAGCTGTCCCTTGCTCCCAGGTAAGCAGAACCAAAACAGTCAAAACTCTCAAAATGGACATGCAGGTGGAAGGTCCTCCCAGCCAGAGCACAGCAGTGTTCATCTCAGAGCTCAAGAACAAAATGCTAAAATTCATACAGGATCAGGAGAAATCCAGGTAGCAGAAGAGCTCCAGGCCCTGGGCAAGAACAACAACACACGAGGCCCCACAATTTCGAGTTATATTACAGAGCTATGGTGATAAACAGCACGGTGCAGACACAAAGACAGGCGTGTGGGTCAATGGGGCAGAATACAGGATGAGGAAACATGCCCAAGCACGTCAAGGCATCTGATCTTTGACCTAAGGACCAAAAACACATGTTGTTGGGAAGATAACTGTCTTGGTTACTTTCTTTTCACTGCTGGGAAAAAAAATACCAGACATACAAAGTTAAAGAGGGAAAGGTTTATTTATCTTACATTTTGTGGAGGTTGTAGTCCATACTCAACTGGCTCCAGGCACGGTGGCATGGCGCAGGGACAGCAGTTCACATGGCAGAAGACAGCAAAAGCAACAAGCGCAGAAGGGAGGGCCAAGCCCACTTTCCTCCTTTGTATTGTATGCAGGCTACCTGCCCTAGAATGGGTATAGCAATCCCCCAATCCCAGCACTAGACAAGGAACCAATCACAAACTCTAGATTCAGCTGCCTCCAAAAATCCCGCTCGCCCATGACTGCATGAGGCTTTGGGGGCATCCAGACATGAGCGGTAACAATCACCTCATTAGCAAATGGCATTGGGGAAGCTAGCGTCCCACATTCAGATTACATATAGACATATCTTGTACTATGTTCTAAACTAAACTAAAAATAGATTAAAAATCTAAATTTTAAAGCAGAAACAACCTGATGGAAGACAAAAACAGGTAAAACTCTTAAAGACCTAGGCATAGTCAAGGACTTCCTAAACAGAACCCCAACTGCACAAAAAATAATGACATTCAGAATCAGCAAATGGGATTATATCAAATTAAAAAGCTTCTGCACAGCAAAGAAAACCACCAGCAGACTGAAGAGATAATCTACAAAGTATGAAAAACTGTGAGCTTTTCCTTATACAGAGGACTAATATCTATTTTAAAGAGAATAAAAAAGTTAAAAACCATTATAAATGATAGAGAATTTCAAAATAAGATGATAGGAAATAAATAGTGGTTATTATATTGCATATTTTTATCTTTAAAATAGTTGTTCAGATTACCAAATACCAGCATGAAAAATTGGTCAAAAAATAAGTATTTACTGTTCCTTTCAATGAGCTAATAAAGGGCCAGGGAGATGGCTCAGTAGAATAAGCACTTCCCTGGCAAGTGCAAGGGCCTGAGTTCAATCCCTGGGTCCACCAAAAAAACCAAAAACCAACCAACCAAGCAAAAACAATAAAAGTTAGTAGTACATTTTAACTATCTTGTCCTCTCCCCCTCCCTTTCTTTGTTCTCCCATCCCAGTTGTTCTTTCCATTTGAGCAGTTTCTCTTTCACAATATCTACTGTACCTTTTGAATCTTATATACTCTTTCAGTTTCTCGCACTAGGAAGACACTATGATGTTTACACATGTGGGTCTGATTTATTTCACTTGTGAGAATGGTCTCTGGTTGCATCCATTTACCCATAAAAGCCCTGAGTTTATCCTTCTTTATAGCTAAGTAATATTATACTTAAAGAACTCAAAATAATGCTCCCCCGAATAGCCAAGCAAATATATGAGCAATGTAAATGAATACTTCTCAGAGGTACAAATGGCCAATAAATACATTAAAAATGTTGAACGTCCCTGGCCACTAGAGACATGCAAGTTAAAAAGCATGCATCTCATTCCACAAAGCGTGGCTGTCATCAGGACATTAAGTAATAACGAATGCTGGCAATGCTGTGGAGAAAGAAGAATCCATTCTGCATTGTTATGGAAGGATAAGATAGTACAACCACTGTAGAAATTCCTGTGGAAATGCCCTAAGAAATTAAAAATAAAAATTCCACTGGACCCAGCTGTCCTCCTTACCTTTCCAAAAAAGTCAGACAGTGCAATCTATGACAGTGAGACATGCACACCCATGATTATAATTGTGAAAGTCATAACGGCTTATGCTGGGAAGCAGCCTCTCTGCCTGTCAACAAATGAGTGGATAGAGAAAATATGGTGTGAGTGTTACTCTGTCATATGGAAGGATAAACTTCCGCTATTTGTAGGAAAATGTATACACCCTCAGATCATAATATTAAGTGAAATATTGGACGCACAAGCTTAACTACTACATGTTTTCTATTATATGAGAAAACCAAAGTATAAATAAGTTAAACAATTAAATAAAAGATAGATAATAGGAGGAAGGGAGATAGATCTTTAGCAAAAGAGAAAGGGGACAATGGAGGAGAAGGGGCGAAGGAGCGGAGGGGATGGGGGCAGGGAAAATTAACATGCCATCATCATGTATTGCAAACACGTACTAATAAAAAACAGAAGATTGAAAGACTGACAATATTGAGGGTTGACAAATGCATGTAAGTTTTATATATTGTGGGTGGGAATTTAAAATGATACAACAGAAATGACAATTTACTATAAAGAGACACCCAACCTAGGATTGAAAATCTTCCACAATGGAGTGTTTTCGTAAGAAAAAGCAAGTCAGAATCATTCCCAACAGGTAAAAGAGGACATGGCTTAGGTGCCCATCAGTAGAAGAGCCTCACGAGCCACAGCACGTCCACACAGTGGATATGTACTAATCGGCATAAAGGAGCAGGCAGATATATACACAACAGCATGGATGAATCTGGAAAGTACCATGCTGTGTCGAAGGATACGTATCACTGGGTTCCACCTGTGTGAAGTTCTGGAATAGATAAAACTAACTAACTTCTGTTTGGAAAACCAGAAGGATGATCTTCCAAGGCAGTGGACAGTGAGCGCAAGAGGGCTGCGGCAGGCCCTGAGGAGCATCCTGGGGGAGCGCTGTCTTCTCTGCATGGCAGCGGGTTGAGTTATACAGCTGTCTCCACTTTGTCAAAAGCTCATCAAAAAATGTACTCAAGGTTTATGTATTTCATGCTATGCAAATTTTATCTCTAATAATATAAAGAACAGTAAATAAAATCATTTCAACATATCATTTGATAATATTAAGTAATTACTACTGATTTCTAATTACTGTATTTACTGTTAATATTACATTTTCTCCATGACATAACTACAAAAATTAGTAGCTTGTAATAATGGGCATTTCTGGTTTCCTTATTCACATGTGTGTGTCGCGTGGAGCTGCTCAGCTTCAGGCTATGGGTTTAGGAGTCTGTTACAGCGGCTTCCAGCCTTAGGGGCGGCCCAGAATTTCCCTGTCTGTTTCATATCCTTGGCGACCCAGTGGCTACTGGAGGTATGGTCTTCTTATGGAAAACAGGACTCTCCGAGTGTGATACCAACCATGTAAAACTACTCTCGAAGCTCTGCTTGATTCATGTTTCATTTTTTATTTTATTTTATTTTACTTTATTTTCATTTATATATTTGGTACAGGGTCATGCTATGCACCTTGGACTTGTAGTGATCCTCCTGTTGTCAGCACTCCCAGCGCTGGGATTACTGTGTGCACCACCACTCCTGGTCTCCATAGCAGGCTCAGGGCCCTGGGGTGGGGCCAGTGCAGCATGTGGTGCCGGGGACTGAACCCCTGTCCCTGCACTTGCCTAAGCAGGTGCTTAGTCCGCTGAGCTACCTCACTGGCCCTAGAGTTCAGGCTTTACTTAGCACAATTCCTGTGGCCAAACCCAAATTGATGGAGTGGGCAAATGCTTTATGCTAAAGTAGGTTATGGAGAAATGGTTCTAAGAAGGGTAGTGTGCATGATGACTTATAACCATTAAGTCAATCAACCAGGACATGATTACGGTATGGTGTTAAAAGTTTTCAGTGGGACTTTATTTTTGGAGATGCATACAGAAATACTTACAGAGGAAAAGATAACTGAAATTTGTGTTAAAATAATCTCAAGGGGGAGAAGTAGGTAGAGGCAAACATAGCGAAGACAAGATTGGTCAGCAGTGATAAGAACTGAACCTAGGTGTGGAGAACAGGTATGGTGTTACACCATTCTTTCTACTTTTATATGCATTTGAACTTTTAGAGATAAAATATTTAATGGAAGCCAAAAGAAATAACTTGTTAAATTTGTCATTTTTTAGATGAGGAAGCTGAAGCCCTGAGAAGATGTGTTGTTTGTTCTGTGATGAGACAGCGAGCTGTTGACAGAAGGAGACTAGGATCCAGGCCAGTGTTTCCAGTTAATGTGGCTTTCAGTCATTTATGTGGTAATTCATCTAAAAATAGTTTTTAATACTAAAGGCTGTGCAGAGTATTATTGATAAAGAGACAGGTTCTTGTTCCCTTAAGTCTTGCTTACTGTATCAGCATACAGAGCTAAACAAGGATGAGAAGGATGATGCTTTCAGCATGAGAGTATGCTAAAATGTTATGGGTGGGTACACACAAAATGCATGGGGCCGAGGAGGTGAAAGTATCCCTCAGTGTGACTGAGTCAATATGAGAAGGCTTCACAGATGGGGTGGGAGATAGACAGAAAATTACAGCACTTGTTGCACAAGCCAGAGGCTGCGTGGCAGGCAGTAGAAGCAGCATCGGGAAAGGTGTGCAGGTGTCGAGATGAAGGAGAACAAGGTATTATGACACTTTGGGGAAGCGCTGTGTGCTTTGGTACGAAGGCTAACTGTGTGTGTGTGTGTGTGTGTGTGTGTTTAGGGACCCTGGGAAAAGCAGGCAGGAAGGATAAGGCTGGTCTCACGTGCTGCATGCACAAGGAAATTTAGTTATTTGGTCAGCGTTGCCTCATCTAATTATGGGAATCACAGGAGGCTCCTATTACAGGACCTTAAATCCTAGCTCCAATCAAATGCATTGGAACCTTTAGAAGCTAGGCAAGAGTTTTAGAAAACAGGACGTTAGGAGTTACTGAAGACTTTTAAGAAAAGGAGTGATATGATCCGATTTTTGTGTTAGCAAGAACAGCCCGAGAGCAGCCTAGGGGTGAGTTTGGAAAGCTGTATGTGCAAAACCAGAGGCGGCTGCAGGAAGAGGCCATGGGCGGCGTGATGGGCCGTGCAGCAGCAACCGCAGTGGAGCGGAAAGAGGCTTCTGAGCTGGGGCTGCAGGCCCTCGTGGCTAACTGCCTGTGGAGAATACGCACAGAAGTCAGCCTAAGGTCTGGCTTGATGAGTAGTGGGGTAATGGCACTGTTCACTTTCAGACAGGAGTTCAAAGAGTCAGCATTTGGAGCTCACTTTGCATGCTGTGTAGCCTTAAGTACTTTTTGTGCCTGCAGATAGAGGTGTCCACTGGGCAGGTAGGTCTTGAGTTTAGGAGCACACTCTCAGCTAGAGAGAGATTTAGAATGTGTTAAATGACAAGCAAGAGCTAGTCAAAACTCCTAAGTTCGTATTCGGCTTCTAAAGCAGCTCAGACAGTTTGAAAAAAAAAAAAAAAAGTCAGATCCTAGGAAGGCAATAATGTCCCTTATGGAGACGGGGATGAGACGGGTCTGCGTCCACACAGAAGTCCACCGGGTCATCACGCTTCTCGAGTCCACGTGGCGTGGGGCTCCAAGACCAACACGCCGGCTCCTAGACTGACTTCCGTCTTCCCCCCCTCGTGAACCTCAACTTCCTCTTCTGTCTCACACCTGCACCAAGCCTTCCCCAAGCAGCGCCTGTTAGGCCAACTACCACCCTAAAGCTCCACCCCAACCCAGCCCCTTACATTCTTTGTCTTCCAGCCTCCTCCTCTGAGGGTCCTTGCAGTCTTCTGCAGCCCTCTCGTGCTGAGCAATGAAAGTTTCTTCTCTCCTGCTTCTCGTTTGCATCGGAGGAAGGAACCTTATAGGAAGGGAGAGCTGGAAAGAAAGAAAAAGAGAAGGGAAGCAGTGGTACAGAGGTGAGGGGAAGAAGTGTGCACAGCTCCACATGGGGGTCGACACGGGCTCGTCAGCTTCAGCGAGCGCAGATTGTCAGGGTGATATGGGTGAAATACCGAGGGGAGAGCGTATAGCTTTCTGCTGAGGCATGAGCACACAGGAGAAAAAGGAGAACAAAAGAAGTAACTCCTTCTAGTAGCTTTGTCCAGAAAAAAAGTACTCCAGTCCTTTTCCTTACATAGGATACAGGACTTTTTAAATCTTCTTTTCTCTTGGTAACCCCCCTCCATGTTTGAAATAAGTGATATGAATATGTTTTAGACCTTTTGTTGAAAATTTGTTAGCCATTCATTGCTAATTTATGGCATATACTTAGTAATTTGGAGTACATTTGTATAAAAGAGTTAAGATGTAACTACATTAGGTAAGGAAGAATACAGATTAATTATATTCTCTGAGAAACCAGTACCTGTAGTGTGAAGCTATTCTTATGTTGGTGACATTCATGCATGTTGGTGTTTATCAGGCAGGATCTTTTAATATGTGCTTATGTAAATTCCAAAACTAACTTGCATTGAAAATTTATCAGATTATCCCCAAGTTTTCAAAATCAACATTTTGAGATGCTGTTGATAGATTAAGATTACCAGATGTGAATTTTGAGAAAAGCTGTCAGGAGAATCATATATTGGTATTAGATGTTTTCTCTATAATTAATTTTTTTCCTTTGAAAATCTCCTATGGTTCTGTGATAAGTTTATAAAATGCACCTGTTTGTTTTATATTTTGTATTTCATCTGTTTAGATAATAATCCATGCACTTTTCTTTGAAATTTATGTTTGATTACATATTACATTCTATTTCAACCTCACTGATAACATTTATTACATTCTTCAACCCTGGGTAGCTTAGCTGAAATGGTGTAGTATTTTAAAATATAACTGGGTCTTAAATTCTAGTCTGAAACCCAGTAATACTTCTACCCTCCCTCCTTTCTCTTCCATTTTCATCTGTAAATTTGAGAGCATTTTTAGGCTGACAAGAATGATAAGAATTAAATGAATTGCAGGTGAATTTTGTAGCTGTGTTACCATGAGAATTATAATATTCTGGGAAGAGCCCAGAGAGGTAGACTATGAAAGGAATTTGATGATTCTCAGTAGGAAGATGAGACAGTGGGTCTGCTGTGGTGACTGCTGGTGCACTTCCTGGGCATGCAGGCTGGGCCCAGCCGAGGGCTAGTTTGAATGTTTGTGTCACTGCCCAACCTACTACTATGCTGATGACTTAACTTGCAAAGGGGTGGAATTAGGAGGTGAAGCCTTTGGGGAAGTGCTTAGACTCCGCTCTCATGAATGGGATGAGTACGCTTACAAAGGAGACCCAGGAGAGTGAGGCCATAGCAGGAAGTTGCCATCTGTGGAACAGGAAGTTGTATCTCATCAGACACTGAATTTTTTCTCATCTTGATTTTGGACTTCCCCGATTCTGAGAGATAAATTTCCATTTATTTTATTTCTCTGTTGTTTGTAAGTTAGGCAGCTCATGGTATTTGGTTATAGCAGCTCAGATGAACTAAGATACTTAGACTTTAGCAGAGTGTTCTGCCTTAATGTCCAGCCATAGCATCTTTGCTACTTTTCACTTGTTGCTGGGACAAAATGCCCAATTTCCAAAATTAAGAAAGGAAAACTTTATTTAGCTCACAGTTAGTGGAGGCTTTAGTCCATACCTGCCTGGCTCCAAGGCAGATGACAGCAGTTCATGGCGGCAGAAAACAAGGATGCGCAGAGGAGGGGCAACAGCTGCGGCATTCATCAAGCCTCTCTCTCTTCCTTCCCACTGACTATGAAGACAAGAGCTCCTCCAAGGAAGTGGAGGCGGCTGCTGGGAAGATCAGAGCTCTTCTGAAGTGGCGCAGTTGAGGTGATCAAGCTCCTCCAAGGAAGTCATTTGCATAGAAGCCTTCCTCAACCCCTTTATGTATCCTTTTCGTGCTGAGTCACTCTAGAGTGGGCCCTCCAGGGCCACCATGCCCCAGGTGTGGTGTCACCAAGCTGATCCAGCCAAGCTTCCAGCCTTTCAAGTTGTCACAATATCAACCAGCACACATGGCTCCTCTCCACCCTCATCAGAGAGGCTAAAGCTGTGTCTCTATGCCCACTTGAAGGGTAGGTCACCTCCACCTGAGAACATGCCCTGCAATCTCACAACCTCAGACTTTCTGGTCCTAGTAGCTCTGAGCTGCTTTGTGGGGCCTGGTGGCTCTCTATTGTAGATACACCCATTTGAGGGAGTACCACACCCCTGGCATAGACAGAGGGGTGGTCAATAGCACTGTGAACAGCACTGGGACATTTGGGCTAGATAACCTGTGATCATCTGAGGCCCTTTGCTATGTCAGATGTAGATGAAGTGAAAAAAGTAAGAGGTGAGTTTGGGACCAGGGATCAGGAGAAAAGCTCTATATCCTATTGTGGAATTCTGCAAACTCCTCATTCAAGTCTGAGCTTATAGGTCCTTCTGTATGTATGTTCTCAAGCTCTGAGGAGAGGCTATAGGTTATGACGTGGTTAGCCATTAACTTGATTTAGTTTAAGTTTGAGTTCTGTGTGTATGGGCTCCATTTGCACTTCTGCCTGGGGTTCCTCACGGTGCGGGCGAGCTGTATGTGAGACTAGGTCTGCCTAACCCCAGGCTCCCAGAGCTCCTCTCCTTCAGCTGGCATTTCACTGCAAGCGATTTCAATCTGTCTAAGTGTACTCATGTACCATGATTTGAGCTCTACTTCTTGGTTGAAGAGAAACCTGCTATAAATACCAGGGTGGAAGTTTTCACAACCTAACTCTAATTGTGCCATCCATGGTTGCTTGGTTTCTGGATCTTTCTCTCTGGATTTCGGCTGGCTTTCACTTAAGTGGCTAGCCCTGGAATCAAGATGCCCTCCATTTGACACTAAACAACACAGCCACAGTAGCCATCTCTGCAGTGTCAATTATGAGCCAATCTTTTACGTAAATGCTTCCTAATCTTGCATTGCATATTTTTCTTTTTTTATTTTAAAGAATCAAAAATTAAAAAATGTTTACAATGATACAGAATTTCAAAACAAGATGATAAAACATCAACAGTGGTTGTACTGCATATTGTTACCTTCAAAGTAGTTGTTCGGATTGCCAGATGTAGGCATGAAAAGTTGTTAAAAAATTTAACATTAACTATTCTTTTCAATAAACCAATAGAAATTAATAGTACAATTAACTGTCATATATATATATATATATATATATATATATATATACACACACACACACACACATTTTTCCATTCCTTCTTTTTTTCTTTTCTCCTTTCCCTCATCCCAGTTGTTTTTTCCTTTTGAATAGTTGCTTTCCCTTTTACAATATGCATTATAGTGGAAGGGAGGTGTCATTAGTGATAGATAGGAACTGGGGTTCAAACAGGTGACCCAGTGCGCTTAGCAGCACACAGTGGGTATGAAACTAAGATATGGAACCCAAATATTTCTGACCTCAAATTCCTTACTCTGCCATGTAGGAACTTTCCCTCCCAGGTTACATCTGTCAGCTCCCTCATGGCTTGTGGTCGCCATGGTGCAGCCTGAGGCCTGGATCTCCTGCCAGCTGTGCTCCTGCAAGCTTGGACCATTCTCCTTGAGGAGCAATTTGATGCCTGAGTTAGGCATCCCACTCTGTGTTTTATGTTTTTGTCTCTTTTCCCTTTGGCCTAAAGCTGAGCTTTTGTACTGTATTGTACCACGTGCACACTACTCATGTGTTAGCTGCTATTGAAAGTTACCTTGGGTGGGTCTGAATTTCACTGAAAAGTACAAGAAGTCCAAGTCTAAACTCTTCTAGTGTCAAAATGAGAAGGAAGATGCATTTAATGTACTAAAGCACAAAATTCAGAAAGACCCTTAAAATATGAAGTGAACCTCATTCCAAAAAATAAAATAAAAACTTGTATTTATTTCCTTTGAAACATTGATATTTTATAAACTCATTAGAGTCAGTCCATGCTTAAAAATTTAATCAGTCTGAAAGCAGTTGTACTTAATGTCAAAAGTGAATGATTGTTGTTTATCAATCAGAGTAATTTATATTTCAGTCCAGCCTAACCGAGCTGATCAGGAAATTATGCTAATGAGAGAAAAATCAACATCCGGTACCCATGCAGGTCAGCTGATTCTCTGGTATCTATGGTCTTCGCTGGGACTCTTGGGCAGGCTGGCCTTGCTGGGTGTGTGTAGTTCTACATCAGAGCAGCAAGCAGAAAGTTGAGTTCGGCCCCTCGGTGCAGGGAATTCGTGCCTTGCTGGTGTAAACCGAAGGCCTTATTCAATGCTCTTTTGTCATTCTTTGGCATATTCTTGTTTTGTTTTTGGTTCTTATTTATTTATTTATTTATTTTTCTGTATTTAGGATAGGGTCTACAGGGTCTC
Organism: Octodon degus; assembly: GCF_000260255.1. Taxonomy (NCBI): domain Eukaryota; kingdom Metazoa; phylum Chordata; class Mammalia; order Rodentia; family Octodontidae; genus Octodon; species Octodon degus. The sequence continues at coordinate 7,873,024 of NW_004524620.1, read as the reverse complement.
ACTATGTAGATCGGACTTTTGGTGATTCTCCTGTTTTCAGCCTCCCAAATGCCGGGATTACAGGTGTGCACCACCGCACCCAGTCCCACTTGCTGTCTTAGCACACCCCATGGGTGGAGCTGGCACGTGGTTTTGGTCGTTTTGAGACAGGGTCTCACTATGTAGTTCAGGTTGGCCTTGAACTCACTATGTAGCCCAGGCTGGCCTCAAACTCATGGTAATCCTCCTGCCTCAGCCTCCCTAGTGCTGGGATTACAGGTGGGTGCCCCTACATCTGGCTGAAAATATTCAGTAAACATACTGAGCAGCTTATGGGTGCTATTGAATAAGGTTTTTACATCATGTTATTATCTTCTTGCTCAGGCTGTGAATGACTGAGAAAACCCCAAGTCGATGTTGTGTGGGAAAAGACCAAAAGCAAAGCCAACACCAAGTTTTCAGATTCTATCTTCAGGATTATTTTTTCCATGTACTGTAACAGTCAACTAAGAAATCATCATTCACCCAGAAAACACAAAAAGTTACTAATTACTACACTGATATGTTTTTGTAATATTTATAAAAATCAAGATTTTTAGAAAGTATTTGTGTACCAATAAGATAAATCTATATTCTCAATAATTGCCCAAAGGCTAGCATCCTAACTTAGCCTCTGAACTTCCATCAAGGCATATTTCCCAACCCAGTGGGCAAGATTATCAAAATTATAATTTTGACATAGCAAAAAATTTCCCCATCATTTTCACCTCAAGGATAGTTTTACTTTTACTTATCAAAAATTATGTTATGAATGAACTTTTGTTACTATAAAATTTGTCTAGACCAACCCCCATTTAGCTAAGCAAATATCAAATAACAATTTCCCTTAAGGTAACATTAAGCCATTTTCAGATTCTATCTTTTATATTTATTTTAATAAAATTATTTCAGGGCCGGCCAGATAGCTCTGCAGACTAAAGGGCCTGCTTAGGCTGGTGTAGGGACCTGGGTTCAATCCCCAACACCACATGCTGTGCTGGCCCCACCCCTGGGGTGTGCTGAAACTGCCATTGAGACTGGCGTGGTGGCACGTGCCTGTAATCCCAGTGGTTGGAAAACAGGATAATCACTACGAGTCCAATCTGTATAATGAGACCCTGTAGACCCTGTACTAAATACATAAAAAATAAGATAAAATAATTTTTACTGAGAAATTTTACAAGGTTGGGGCACATGTCCAACTCTACCAGGCATAGCTTCTTGTCATTATGAATTTTTTTAACTGCAGTTATTATTTTTACATAACTAAAAACTCACAGGTCCAAAATGTATCAATAATCATAAAATATAAAAGAGATAAATATAGTTTTTTATAAAACTGACATCTGTTTCTAATGTCCTGAAACAGTAACACCCAGGACAATGCTGGAAATGACAGTAGAGAAAAGCTGTTAGCACTGGCAGGTGCTAAATCCTGTTGTAAATCTGTAACCATTAAAATAGCACAATACTGAATATGATGTAGATCAATCAATAAGGAAAGATAAAAGCTATAGGCCCAGTATATTGTATAATTTAGTGCATAATAAATGTGGCATTGAAAATTCTGGGGTGAGTGATGAATGGTAGGAGGCGTCCAGGGAGCCAGTTCACAGGATAGGAGGCTCGTATAGTCCTTACCCACAAGAAGATGAAGAACTCCACTCATACTAAGAGGACTGTGCTTTCAAGTCATAATTCAATAATTCTTCCCCTGGAAACAGCAAAACTGAAAACACAAGCGAGGGGTGTGTGCCAGCACTCGCACCCTGCTGTGGGGTCCAACTTCTGTGGGGAGTTTATCTGGATTGAAAATGAAGCCACCCCTTCACTCAGAAATTCTATTTCTGGGTTTGTGTTCTAACTGTACCTTTGTAAGTTCTACAAGAGCCTGCTTATTGTTACTTACAGTGCCTGAGATCAAGCAAGGGAGGGAAGCTGACTGATGTTTTTGATTCTGTAAGCAGACATTTTGTGTCTCCTCAGCTTTGTGCATTGGCATATGACTGTACCTTCCACAGAAGATGAAGACAATGGCACCAAAACCCTTCTATTCATTTAACTTTTAGTCAAGCACAAATTTAGTATGTAGTTTCAAATTTATGTTTTACTCCTCTTCTTTCCATAAGTCTAATATTTTCCCACTCAGATTACAAAAATTGCAACAAATTTGTCCAAATGCAGTTTTGGTTGTTGCCATTTTCATTTCATTTTGGTTATTACAAACGAAGCTAAAAGGCTGACATTTTCCTTTACTTTTTAGCTATCCCATGAGAAAATTTTCAGGAATTCTCCTTTGGCATGTGCTAATGGCCACCATTATAGGCAAAACAAAGAAAGAACAAAAATTAAAGAACATCTTCGGCTTCACATTAGGGAAGTCAAAATCTTCCAAATGTCCTACTGAGGCAGTGACAGCCCTGCCCTTTAAGATAGCCATAAGAGTTATTATGAAATTATTTAAATGACAATACTTTGTTTCTTTTCAGTCACTATGAAATAATTTTCTTTGATAGATGCTTTGACATAGTTGAAGACCAATCAGGGGCTAACACAGTGGATGAACATCTGTTTTACCTAGTGAAGTATGTTGGCCTGTAGTTTTCAGATATCCTGTTGTACACAGTGTCCTTCGGCAAGCCAGACCCGGAATGGTGCTCTAGCGAGGTGGCTGAGATTGAGTCCCTCTCCCAGCTCCCCAAATGAAAGAAACTTTTACTTAAAAAAAAATGGTTAGCATATTGCTATAAATACTATTATGAGCACTGACAAAGTTTGATTGAACAGTGAGTTTCCTCCACTTTTCCTAAGGCTGAAATAACTCTTTATGTCCCTGGCAATTCAGGGAAGGATGCGGCTGAAGAACGGTTTCATTTGAGCAGCATTTACTGAGTGTCTACTTTATGCCGGGCTTTCGGTTACACCAACCCTGAGCTTACAAAGACAAGTAAGACGTCTCTGCGTATCGGAGACACTGGCATGTGCTTAATCCCTGGGTTTTCCTGTTGCATTGCCAGGTGGATGGGTAGAAATGAATGTGGTTATTGGTTAGATCTTGCACATACATCCCAGAAACAGTTGAAGGCTTCAGCTTTGCAAAGCAGTTCAGAAAACTTTTTTTAACGAAGCAAATGGTGAAGTTTTGCTCTTGCAGTTTCCTGTGTATCCTGCGCCAGTGTGATGCCAATTGATTGCTAATTGCTTTGCATTATCCATAAGCCAGCTACAAACATGTTTAATGGCATGCTCTTTGTTATAATTCAGGGGCAGTGACTACTGTCTGTCTCTTTGTACTTAGAAATGTTGCTTTCTGAGCCTACACTGTGTTTGGCTGGCACGCAAGGGCCTGAGGAAGCTTAAGCAGAAACCTGGCCCCATGACACATAATCCTGCCGCACCCTGAAGTGGATAGATGGCTGTGCCGTGCCAGTGTGCACACACAGATGGGGGAGTGGAGGCTTGTCAGCCAGAATTGTGAAAGGCGTTACCACGCAGCCAGGCACTTCTGCCAAAGGAGAAAGCCACGTGCCAAGGGCAAACGTGAAGGCTAGGAAGCTTGTGTTCTCCTTCTGTCGGAGTCGGGTCTAAGCAGGGAGTGCAGGGCCTGAGGAAGCAGAGAGCAGCAGGACGGCCTCCCCACTCACGGGAGCGCCGGAGCTTTGTGTCCAAAACTTTTTACTATCAGAAATGAGTGATGGATTCCTAAAAACCTGGAGAGCCCAATGTGAAAGATGGTTGAAAACTAGAAATGCCTACTGTAGTAGCCCTGGAAATAGGAACTCAAATGGATGAGGAGACAGAAACTTATCAGGGATTAGAGTGAGGTGATACCCAGTTCTGGGGTCCATGTGGAGTCTACTGGAAGGTGAGAATAGCTGGACTATCACTATTGAGGACAAGGAGTAGTGTGGATCTTTATACATGTGGAAGAGTTTTAGTTATCTTAGACCACATCTTCTGTTGTCTTCCCAAATCTCCGTGTTTTTCCATTTTTGCTGAAAAAAGTAGATGTCTCAAGAAATTCCTTCATTTGATGCTTTATAATTGTTTTCTAAACAGATTACTATTTAGGGGGACTAGTTCGCATTCAAGCCGGCCAGACTGTCTTCTGCTGAAAGCAGACCTTCACTCTTTCCAGTTAAAGATTATTCTCAGCTCTTTTCCACAATGACTGAATGCACCATATTCTTGATACAAATAGGTTTCCATTGTGGACATTCTTGGTACCCCACTGCGACCTTTCCACAGCCTTGCTGGCGCTCTGTCCTCCGAGAATGCCTGCTCTGAGCCTAGAGCCTCCCATTCTCTGGGGAAATCACTCGGGGGCCAAAGGGGGGCCTTTGCGTCCTCCAGGACGTATCACTCACGCACAACTGGTGATGGAGGAAGCATAAGCATTAGCCCTAGTTTCCAAAGAGGATCAATTCTGAAGAGAAAGTCATATTCCATTCCCTGGGATAGGGGTGCCAGGAAGCTCTGGCTCTGACCATGTCCTGCGTAGCTCTCTTCTTGCAAGGACATCAACACCTTGCTCCCTGTCTCCTGCTGTGCATGGAGGAAACCTGACAGTCACTCTCATATAAATGTTTATGGCAGGTAGGTCAGAGTCTGGGAGTGCTGGTACATTTGGAGACGGCTTAGCACATAATTTACCTTAATAAGTGCTTGCTAAATGAATGGATTTTCCAGGCTTGATGTTTGGATTAAAAGCAACACAGCTATTATCAAAAGATCTATTTCCCAAGAAGGGCCAGGCTCCCTGATTCACTTCTGGACTAGAAATGAAATGACTAGGAAAATTTCATAAGGCTTATTGCTGAATAGAAAGAAATTGATGATTGTTAATGATGTTAATTAATCAACGGGGATTACGCAGTGCCAACTTTTCCCAGCATGCCACTGAATCCCTCATTTGTGGTAGGTTAGAGGAAACAAAGCAAAACAACCTTTTATCTTATAAGTGAAATCATCTTATCTGAACATGGAGACAAAACTTACTCAAATGAAATAATGAGAGAAATTATAAGCCACAGGGCAATCATGTTCTAAAATGTACCATATAGGTAATAAGATCCCAAGGATTTTATCGAAGAAACCACTGTGGGTGATTGCCAGTTAGGCAAGTCTTATGTGGGTGGGGCAGGAGAAAGAAGTCCTTCCACGTGGGAGAAATGATGAGAACAAAGGTGGAGAGCAGTTCGGAAGCTGCCAGTGTTCGTCAGCACAGAGAAAATTAGAAACTACGCTTCCCCTGAGTTCTCTTTCATTCATAGTGCTGCCCCACTCTAGTGTTTCCATTCATGATTCACTCTTTGATTTTCTTACCCAGTCACTGAATATTTCTGAGCACCTCTTCTGTTCCAGGAATAGCCTTAGGTCTTAGTGGTATGGGAATGAAGGTAAAGCCATCTCTGCTCTCAGGGAGCTGAGTCTGCAGGGAGATAAAGAGCCACAGCAGATGACTAGAACACAGAGTGGTCCTGGTACTGTGAGACACACGGGGTTCTAAGACTGAGAACAGCAGAGGCATGAAATCCAGACCTGGAGAAAGTCAAAACAGGCTTCCTCCAGAAATGATGCCTACTTTGATAGCCGAAGAGTGGGTGGAATCCAACCTGTGGAAGTAGGGTGTGAAGAAAGCTTTCTGGAGATGGGATTGGTGTGTCAGGAGGGTGGGTGGAGCAGGAATGACTCCCAGGGGCTGGATGACAACCATGATGTGAGCCTGCGAAGGGCGTGACCTCCATCTAAGGGCTGTGATAGCCACCAGTTAGGAATAAAAATGGGATGCTCACATTATTACTTCTGAGACATTGTTTTAGGCAGAGTAGTGTGTGTAACCTGGAAAAGCATATGAGGGAAGTGGATGGGTGCCCAGAGGAGCTTTTGGTGCTGGGGATAAGGGCGTGGAGATGGTGGGCATGGAGAAGGTGGGCGTGGAGATGGTGGGCTGAGCAGGGAGTGACACAAGCACTTTGCTGGTTTCCAGAAAGGAGGATAAAAAGATTCAAGTAGATACAGGAAAATTTTTCTGAAGCACTGGAGATGGGAAGCGATTTGGGTAGAGAGGGATGACATTTTTTTTTTTTTTTAAAGACAGGGCACAAAAACTGAAAAACAAGACTGGGGAAAAGATGTTCATTCAGCTTTGGTCATGTTGAGTTTGAGAATCTTAGAGCTACTCAAGTACAGTTTTGAACAGGTGAGTCTAAAAGTAAGAAGAGACTGGGGCGGGGGGTGAGACAGATTTGGGGTTTCCAGTGACAAGGCACTACACTGACTTATTCTATTTTGCATAATAGCATCTCCGCCCTCCCAAGCCATATTAGAAATTCTTCTTCCCTAGAAGATGTTGGCACTTATGGACCCCCTGCAGCTGCAGGCAAAATCTGTGCGGTGTGAGTAAATATGCATGTTTTCCTGGTACCATGAGCAGTAAATTTTAAAGAGTTTTTCAACCCCTCTCTCTTCTTTACCTCATTGTTCATTTTGTAGTTCAGATACTTACAGAATTTTTACACTTTCATGCTGTTCTTTGGAACATCTCAGTGCATGTATTTATACAGACATTTGTCCAAATCATTACCAATTTGCATTAAACTGAGGGTCCACCCTAAAAATAGCAGAAAACCTTATCTTTGTTGGCCTCTTCTCTTAATCTCCAGCTTACTGATTTTTGCAACCCAACTATTAAAATTTCAGACTCAGTTCAAAGCTTCTGTAATTAAGTCGGCCTTGTGAGGCTTCTGGAGCCTGGGTGCTGAGGATGAGCATGTGGATTGTATCTGTTTTCTTCGCACCTCAGGAAGCTGCTCTGCAGAGAAGGAAGTCAGAAGGTCAAGGTGAGCGCAAGGAATCTGTGCCTGCGATGGCCGGCACGTGTGAGGTGCCCTGCTAGCTAGCTGGCAGTGCTGGCTTCTCAGTCAGCAGATGCTTCACCTGATCTAATCTCGGGGTACTGGGGATCCACCTTGCTGCAGTGCTGCGTCCTATGTGGCTTTTGATGCTCAGGCAGTTGTCCCGCAGAGACAGCGCTTCTGTCAGTATGGCCAACCTGCTACAGCCCACCCTGGTCTTGGTGGCCTGGGCTAAGTCCACAGGGAACGTGGAATCCTTGCAATATCTGTTTGATTTACGTGGACCGGAATGTGGGGACAAACCTAACAGTGCAGAATTCACTCTTGCTCCACATTAGGATTCCCAATGCAAGTGTTAAAGGTTCTCCCCCTGCCTAATCATGCTTTCAGGTTTCATGATTCTCTAGGGAACAAGTAGCGTGAGGGCGCAGGGAAAATACGTCACGTGGAGAGGCAGTAAAGAGGGTGAGTCATGATGTATGCATCACTTCTGCCTCCCAAATTGCTCCTCTTGCTTCTTTGTCTCCCATGAGAGAGTGCTCTGCTGATTCCGCATGTTTAGCTCCATGGCTTCTCCACTCTATTCTCTATTTGGTTGTCCTAGCAGGGAGGGGAAGGGGCACGGGATTTAGCACAATTCATATTCCTTGATCTTGATAACATTTCTTTTCTTTTCCATATATCTGTCCTAATTACTTTAACTTCAGTGATTCCTCAGTCAAGACAAGTCTCCTGAGCCCAGCCTCCAAGGTCTTATAAAAATGTGCCGTGCAGGTACCTTTGAAGCCTTAGCTCTTCCTATGAGCTTGCTACGGGTCCAGGCGTTGCTCACGCAAGACCTTTCTTACCTCTGGAGTGCTGCCCATGCTGTCCGGTCTGCACGCAACATCCTTTCTTTAATCCTGGTGGAATAAACTTCTATTCATTCTCTAGGTCAAACTCAGATATTATTTTCTCTATAAAATCCTGTCATTCTTTCCATAAAAATGAATCTTTTATGGTTCTTTCAAAAAGACTTTATTTACCTTGTTCCAAGAGATTAGAAGAGCGTCTTAGTAGTTACATCACAGCACAAGCCTAGCAAGTGCCTTGAATGTCACAAATGTCCAACAACTCACTTGGGTTGAAGTGATGGTGAGGTGGCATCATATAAGCGACCCTTTATGTTTTTGTTTTTTCAGACAGGATCTCACCATGTAGCCCAGGTTGACGTCAAACTCAAGGTCATCCTCCTGCCTCAGCTTCACAAGTGCTGGGATTGAGGGCGTGCATCACCATGCCCAGCCTAAATGATATTAAATACCATTTTACTTAGTATCTATTGAGAATTTAGAGGAAAAAGCATAAAGTTTCTCAGGGCTGTCTACTTTTGTGATGAACAAAATGAAATAGCTCAGTGGATTAAAGTGCCTGTAAGCAGGGCCAGGGGCCAGGGGTTCTTATCCCCAAGCCTGCTGTGCCAGCCCCACCCCTGGGGGTGCTGAAACAGCGATTGAGATTGGGCATGGCGGCTCGTGCCTATAATCCCAGCTCTTGGGAGGCTGTAAACAGGAGAATCACTAGGAGTCTGATCTAGTAGTGAGACCCTGAACACCCTGAAGCCCCTTCCCTAAAAAATAAAAAAAATAAAAAAGTGTTCCCGTTGAAATAGCTTTTATGCATATTCACTAAGGTGAACCATAAATTGTAACCAGAAATCTTATAAACTGTGGCCCCCTGTAGGGCACTCTCTGCTTGTCCTAGCTGGAGGCCACATTAACGCTCTGTGCTTTGGATCTAAACCATAACCAGCAAGAGGGGACACAAAGTCTAAAAGAAAACCAAGTGTGGCCATCCTTGAGAGGTTAGCACCACGCCTGAGGCCAGGATTCAAACTGAGCAGATGTGAGGGTGGAGCTGGGTGCTCAGGTGGAGGCAACCTCGGTCTCAGCTGTGAGTGCTGCAGGAGAAAGGAAGGTGCTCTGGGTGGATCTCGCTAGGGTGGGGCTGAGTCTGTGGGTGCGAGCTGGTAGCTCGAACACCTGTATCGTCTAGCCGTGCGGCCGCTGCCATCAGACGTTCCAACATCTGGAGCCCACCAAAGCAGAGCTTCTGGAGAAGCTGCGTTGGAGGGCGGCTGGAGGCAGGGGGTCCCAAGAGGATCCAAGTGTCTCTGGGCACCAGTCAAAATCTTTGGCTACACTAAAAAGCTACAATTTATATGAGTGAGGACTTAGCTGTTCCTTAAACAACTCATTTGACATGCCCAGACCTTGTAAACAATGAGACACAATAAATACATGGTGTTCCAAATGTATTTGGGAGATTATCTTGACACATCTAAATTTAATTTGGCTTGCTAATTTTCAAGAGCCAGATCCAGTGGTGCACATGCACTGCCCATCCACTAGCACCAAGCACGTGCACCTCTAGCCACAGCTCACACTCACACCCTTCCTCACACCCGTGCACACGCCTGCCCCAGAAGGCTGCACACTCAAGCAACCCACCCAAGCACAATCATCCTGACCAGCCCTATCCTGACTCGCAGCTGCTTTGGGTCATTCTCTGACCACCCCTCACCCCGCCCCCAGCCACTCTCTAGGTGGAACAGCTGTGGTCACAAGCGTGGCCAGGACTAGCTGCCAAGAGGGGGTTAGAGGTGGCTGTGCTTTGGAGTGTAGCGGCAGAATGTGGGTGGAGCCAGAGGAGAAGGGGCGCAGCTGATGCCACTTTTTCAAGGGGAAGGTGGGAAACTCCCTGCCCTCCCCAGCGAGATGACCGATGGCAGCTGTGTGCTGCTGATGCGAGGAAAATGAGATGCTAGAGCTTAGCCTGGGAAGCAGCAGCTGCTGTGGTGCGGAGGGTGCCGCTGGGTCACCCTTGGAGTGTGGGCATCGCTCCAGGCCTGCGCCAGTGGCGGAGGTGGCTGGCTCTCCCGTCTCTTCAGGAAGGTCGCTGGGCCCACGGTGCTGGCACAGGTCATTGAATTTCTCTGAATTTGAGGGCCTGAGTGGGATCGCGCAGGGCACCTGCCACATGTGTGCACATACACATGCAGGCAGCGGGGCTTGGGGATGGGTTTTAAGATCTCTGGGCAGTAGAAAAAGCTACACATTGGGAGGGATCGGTCAAGTGCTCCCCTCCCTCGCACGTGCTCTCCCTTTGCCTGCAGAGCAGGTCTGCTCACTGTCCTGGAGAAGCAAGGCCCCTGGGCCCAGAGCCCAGCCCAGGCCCTCGGACTGCAGGCTCAGGTTTGCTTTCTTGTTTCAGGTTTTGTTTTGTTGTGTTTTCTAGGCCAAAGAATGTCACTAGGTCACAAACCCTCAGGCCTTTGGTGTGCATTGGAGGATTTGGTAAGCCACAGCAAGATTCGGCCTTGGCAATTTGCAGCAAGGACAATCCCCAATTCCAAAGTCCCCTGTCTCCTAACACAGAAGTTCAGGTGTAGTAAGATGATAAGGGAGAGCCCTCCAGCTCACCGGCTTGGCCGCTTTGCAGCAGCTGGTGGCCCAACCCCAGCTTTGCGGTGTTGGTACTTCCCCCTCTATGCCATGTCCTCCGTAGCTTCTCTGACATTCAAGGAGTCCTTCACTTAGTTACTGCATCTAGGACAGTGTCTTCCCTGTAGTGTCCCAGATGGCTGATTGTCCCCAGCAGTGCCGTTCTGAACTGGAGAATGACCTGCGGCTGCAGAAAAACCAGGCTTACTAGTGAAAAAAGACTGCAGTGAACTCCTTTGTCTTTGGCATCCATCGCCCGACTTTGAGCCTTCATTGTGCCTTGCTTCACCCCTCCTTGCACTAGGTAGACGTGTTTGTTATCTGTGATTCATCAGTGGGGGGCCGTGTCTTGCTTTCCTACCTTCTTGGCCACCTCCTCAGCAGCAGCTGCCTTCTCAGCTTGAGTTCAATCTCCATATTTGCCATGGATACATCCATAAACTGAATGCACCTGTCTCTGTCTCTGGCAGCTGGAAATTATAATCTCCCACTACATGTTTTACTTTGTGGGCATGAGGGTGGATGACAGAGCTTAAAAATTAATATTTAGATTGAGAAGTCATTTCTTCAGTAGTTCCCACCAAAAGTATTCTTCGCATGGTATTTAGAGAGCACCAGTTGAATATGAGACTATTATACTAAGGTATGAATGACTACTAGGTGGCTAACCTTGTGATGACCAGAAAGAATGATTTCTGTTTCTGCGATGTGTGAGAAATGAGGGGAGCCTCTGTCGGGTTCTCAATCTCTGACTTTTGAAGGATCTCCCCTGACACATCTCTGACTCCCTGATCTCAGTGTTTTAACTTCACTTATTCCTCTATAATCTCCTGTGGACTGAGATTATAATCCTCAGTGTAATCGCACTCTGTTGCCTGCTGCAGATTAAGCCTCACATCTGCCCTTCGGGTTCAGATTTAGGAGCCTCCCACACCCACACTGGCTCCTCTTTGGGGTCCCCAACTGGCTCGTGCACTAATGGGCTTGCTGAGATGTGTGCTGAGTCCCTCTCCAGCAGCCTCTGCCAGATTCACATTGTCAGCATTTGCTCAGGAAAACCAACTCGCTTCCTCACAGTCGGCAGACTTCAGAGAAAACATTTTTATGGGGCATTTGTCCTTGCTTCATAAGCCTCTCACTAAAAAATATCAAGAAGTTGTTTATATTCTTTTATTAGTAACTAATTATAATAGTGATAATCATACCTTGCATACATCTCACTCAATTGTCACCTTAATCTCCTGAGATGGTAATTACTTGCTCTATATTATGGTAAAGACAGCAAAGTTTAAGCATGTTAAATAATTTGACTGAAGACATGTAGCCAGCAAACGGTTGCTGTGGAGTTGAGATCAAAGTCTATCTAGTTCTAGAGATTATGCTGGTGTGCTTACACAGCTTTTTTGAGTTTGGGGTGCTGGCAATTGAACTTAGAACCTTGCGTATGGTGGGTAAACACTCTACCACTAAACCGCACTCCCAGATCAAATTCCAAACCGTCTTCCTTTCACTGAACCAGCTGCCCAAGGATGACAGCATGATGAGTGGACACTGCTGTTTCTCTTTCCTGGAAGTGTGAGGCTGTCCACGGTGACCGTGCCCCACTGTCCAGCATTTCTCAGAGTATACAGAGAGCAACTGTGAGACTGAAGCGTCCTTGTTGCAGTCACCAGGGGATTCCCATCAGCTCTCAGCTCTTCCTCATTGGTTGCTCATACTTTTGTGAGACAAACCCGCCTCGCTCACCATGGCTGCAAATATATCTGCGTTTCTGTACTGTGTACATGGGTGGGTATTGTGTGTGTTTTCTTTATATTATGTTGTGATATTTTAAAGCTCCTTTCTAGTTAGGGAGACCCTGTTGCAGATAGCAAAGGTTCTTCTGGGTCCTGCCTTTGATCTGCATTCTATCCCAGAGCCACACAGCTCTTCTGTGGAACTTGTACACTCTGAGAGCAATAGTCCTTTGTCTTTGTGATTCCAGAGTTGGATACAAGACAACCAGTGACCATCCTTACAGCTTAGAGTCCATGAAAACTTCCCCAAGGAGCTCAGTGTTGATTGTTGACACTTCCCTTTGCTACCTTTCCTTCAGAAGTCCCAGAGAGGCCACTGGACTAGATCTTCCCCTCACTCCTGTCTCTTGCCTCTTATCCACTTGTGTCTTCCTCCTGTGACCCTAGCAGGGACATTTCACTTCCCCTGTCCCCTCTTATTGCAAAACCTGGCCATCATATAAAAGATCACAGAACAATTTCCCACTGAATCCAAGATGTACCTGGTACTTCTCTCTGTTGCAGGGATAGTAACGCTTAATTGATAAGCAGGGATCAAGTTGAGCCTGAGAAATTAAAAGTAAATGTGCAGTTTGTTCCTACCTCATGGCCAGAATATATGCCTGGGTTGTGCAGCTGAGAAAAATCCTAAACTACAGATCCCCAATTGGCTAATTTGTGAGGCTGTATAATAGTAACTGTGACGGCCCTTACTGCGTGGCAGCTGACGACATCTGCCAGTCTCTCCAATATTCCTCCTCGTTCTCTAAGGCAAAGCACAGATGTTTTATCCCTTGTGATCACACCTGCAAACCTAAAGCCAGTTTTAAAAAATGGGATAGCAGATGTTTTGAAATTGAAACAGTTATGTAATTGAACAGGAAAAAGAAGCCACCAAAATGCTTCCACTGTTTCTTTCTCTGTGTAAATGCCAGTGAGTAACCATCTTTTCTTTAGGATGATGCAAGAGAGAGTAGTCCTGGCCTTTTATTTCTCATCAGCTGGTGGGGAGGTTTGTCATTTTATTTATGTGGGAGTTGATGGTTTTTACTCTAGTCCTGAGATTCAACTCACCTTCATTGAAACTGTCCCATGTATTCCTGACCCAGGAGCATGAAATAAAAGGATGCTTTCAAGGCACATGAGGGCCCCACATTTGCTGATGCAAAAATGTGTTACTCTGATAGGAAAGTTAATTAAGCAATAAGACACATCAAGATGTGAGTTATTGTATAATAATTCATGCCTTAAGCTTAGCAAGGAACAATCTGAAGGCCAAGAACCCCTTCCACATCTGGGCATGAGTTATGCCCCAGGACTCAGGACCCAGGTTGAGGGAATCAGGGGAGAAGCAGGCAGCAAGAACCGGGAAAGAAATGGATCTCGTGCAAGTAAAAGAATGACAAGGAGTCATGGTTTAAAACTGTCCATGAGTCCCTTAAAACATTGATGACAATTTGAGATGAAGATCACTTTGATAATTTTTATCATTTCTCATAGCTTTGAGAAAACACTAAAAACTTCTAACTAGAGAAATAATTTTAAAAATACAGAAAGTTGGGAGTACAGTAGGTTCTTTTTCACACAAAGGAGTAAATGACTTCTCTCATTTTAACATTGTAAATTTCGTGTTCTGCCCTTTGATTCTGGGAAAATCCATGTGGTAAGAATCAGAAACCACAGGTCTTGCAGGATGGAGGTCTGGGTACCAAAGATTCTGACCAATGAAAACATTACATCCCACAGCAAATTTATCTTGGGTCAAGATTTAGCTTGGAATTAAGGCACTGGGGAAGTTCTGATCATCAGGCTTCAGTCTGACCAGAAGAGTGAAGACAGTGTGGACTGTTTAGAAGCCATAGTTTAAGGAGTTAAATAGGATGAGCCCTTTTGGAATCATATACAAAAAGAGGGAGCAAAATTAGGCCCCTAGAGACCTTTGTGCTTACAGTTCTTCCCTTTCATGGGCATATTGATTTAATGAAGGATGATGTATCTAACAAGTTCCAATTAGTGGATATGGCCCTGTTAATCTCACAGCTGGATGGCTCCACAGCCAATCAGATCACTCTTTGTTAAAATCCAATTTAAGAAAAAAATGTATCTATAAAGAAAGTGGCAGCGCTTTCCTTCATGTAAATGTGGACACGTGGGGCTGACTGACAGTGACAGGAAGGTGTCCTGTCCAGGCTCGCTCAGCTCATGCTGCACACAGAGCAGCTTTCTGCCCCCCTCCTGTCCTCCTCTAACTTCCAGCTGCAGCCTCTGCTGGGATGAGCAGCTCAGCAGCAGATCTGTGACTTTGGATCTTACAAGTTTGCTGGTAAAGTTCCAAAATTCATAGTCAGACCAGGCCTCCTTCCATACGACTAACATATGGTATTAACCAATTTTATCAACACTGTGTAAAGGAAACAGCTCCAGAACGTGTCTGCTGTGTGTACAGTTACTCTGCTGCCTTCCAGTGGGGCACTGATACTGCCTCTCTCCTCGGTCCCACTTGAAATGCTTCTTTTAATGGTCATTTCTTCTCCCAAACAGTTTGACTGCAGAATCCTGTAGTGGATGAGCTGCAGTTTAGTCTCTCCTCTGACCAGGTAGAGATTTTATAGCTCCCTATTCATTTTATAAAAAATTACAGTGAATTTGGTTAATAGATTCCCCATGGAGGAAAATGAAAATGTACTTGGATGCACAAAGACAGTTCATAGAGGAAGCCATCAAACTTTCTGTGAATGTCCAAGTGATATTTTGTAGCTACAACATTCTATTGTAGCTACTCAGTTTTGCTGTCTTGACAACATGTAAAAGAATGGGAGAAACCATGCTCTAACATAATTTTCTTCATAAAAGAGGCTGCAGGATACATTTGGCCGGAAAACCATGCTGTGCCAATCCACAGTGTGGAGAACCTGAGGGAAGAGGGGTGAAATTTAGTTTTTTCCCTTTGGTTCACTGATTCTTATGGGCTGAGAGGAGGATATGAAGGCAGGGATGGTTGGATCCCAGAAGTTGACAAAGAATTTGGAGTTGGATTGGTGAGTGATTGGATTGGGTTCAGCCACTTTTCCCTTTATGACTTCAGGAAAATTATTTAGCTGCTTTGAACTGTATTCCCCCTATATTTAAAAGGTACTTATGCTATCTAGAGCTGAGGCTGTTAGTGATTGCATAAACCTCTAGACTGTTTTTCCAGGGCTCAGAGCTGGACTACATTTCCCAGCTTCCTTTGCAGGGAGATGGCTTCTGTGAAGTAGAGATCTTGTCACTAGTCTGCAGAGAAGCTGTGTTCTAGTCCTGGTCTAGCATCTCTGAGTCAGTAGGCCATGCTGACCATGTGCTTCATAGGGCTGACTGGAAACTGAATGGTGCAGCCTCAACCCTGGCATAGAGCAACACAGCGCAGAACCTGGGGAACAAGAGGAAAGAGGCCCACTCCCGGGCTGCTACGCAGAGCCTCTTGGTCTGATCTACTGAAACACTCACTGGATTCTTTTGTGGGAGAAATGAACCTTGCTCTTGAAGTGCCTCATGTTAATATTTTCTTTCTGCAGCAGTTTAACCTAAAATAAACAAAACAACATTTGTTTTCCATGATTATTATGAAGATATAAAATAATTCATGTGAAGTTCTTGGTACTTAATGGACATTCATAAAGATAGGTTTTCTGAGGGCCAGCACTGTAGCTTAGTGGACTAAGCACTTGCTTAGGTAAGCTTAGGGGCCAGGCTTTGATCCCTGGCTGCTCATGCCCCACTGGCCCTGCCCCTAGGCATTCTGAGCCAGTGATGGAATATGGGTGTGGTGGTGCATGCCTGTAATCCTAGCACTAGGGAGGCAGAAATCAGTAGGATCACTATGAGTCCAAGCTGCGCAGTGAGACCCTGCGCGCACACACACACACACACACACACACACACAGAGTTTTTTTCTCTTTTCAGGAGGGTGCTAGCAAAACTGGCCTTCTTGTATCCATTTGCTCAAGATTAATGAGAATATTCTTTGCAAAATATAAAGCTGATTATGTCACCATCTAGTTTAGGACTCTTAATAAGCCACTTCCTAACTTCAGATACAAATCAGAGCTGGTGCTGTAAGTTGCAAGGTCTTTGCGCCTCCAGTCCTTGCCAGTGTGTCTAGCTGCGTCCCTCGCCACAGCGCTCCTGGGTCTTGCCCTGCTCCTCTGCGCGTGCAGTCATCCAGAGGTCTGTAATCTCCACGCAGGGCTTCCTGCATACTCCTTGTCTGGAAAATGCCCTGCCGTGTGCAGTCACACCTCTTTAGTCATTCTTCATGCTTTCTGTTCCAATGCTTTGGGAAGCTTTACTTGATCTCAAGTTAATGAATTTTCATTTGACACTACTTACCTTTCATTTCTAGTATGGGTCTCAATTTCCATAAAAGTGTGTGACTATTGGACGTTTTCCCCACTGTACTGCAAACATCCTGATGCTGCAGTCTTACTGTTTTTGAAGCTATTAAATCTCTTTAACAGCTCCTACTATCATGAGCATATGTTAGGCAGCTTTCTACTGTTTGTTATAATCAATGCCCGAAATAAATAAAATTATAAGGAGGAGAGAGGTTCATGTTGATTTTTGGTTTAAGTCCATACTTGCTTGGCCTTGATCCCCTGGGCCTGGGGCAGCACAGTCCATCATGGTGGAGCTGGTAATGGAGGCCTATTGACCACGTGGCAGCCAGAAATCAGAGAGAGGCCGAGGGCCTGTGGTCCCAAGTCCCCTGCATGGGACACCTTTGTGGCCTAACTCCTTCCCACTAGGGCCTACATCCTATAGGCTCCATTGCCTCCCGATAGCTCTGTGGGCTGGGGGTCAAACCTTTAATGCATAGGCCTTTAAGGATAGTCAAGATCCCAATTATAGCAAATGGTGACTCTCTACATAACACTTTAAAAATAAAGTCAAAATAGATGAAAGAGGGATTTATAAAAATGAAATGATAAACATTGTAGACTAAATCATCAGTAACTTGTTATATATAATTTATGAGAACCCCTTAGAACAATTATAATTTATTATCTAAAACTAAGATTTATAATAGCATAATAATAGCTACTATAATGAAGGCAAAAAAATGTTTGAAACACATTTCAAATAAAAACCCAATTTTCTTGATATAGAGGGAAAATTATTAGTCAATTAAAACAATGATTTAGAAACAATTTAGAACATTAATCCATGAAAAATACATTTATGAAAAGATATTCATGTTAAACTTATCTATTTAAAAATTTTAATCATTTATTTATCTGGTACAGGGTTTCCCTACTAAGCTCAGACTCATAGTGATCCTCCTGTCTCAGCCTCCCTAGTGCTGGGATTACAGGTGTGCATCACCACTCCCAGTCTTGGTGGCTGGCTCAGTCTGCCTGGTGTGGTTCTGGGGATCAAACTCAGGTCCTTGTGCTTGCCAGGCAGGCGCTTATACTGCTGAGCTATCTCCCCAGCCCTATTTACTTTAAATTTAAAGAAATGGAAATTGAAACATTAATGTTTGCTGATCATATTGGCAGTGACAAAATATATTGATGATTTCCTATGATAAAATTAAATTTTCAGGGCTGGGGAGATGGCTCAGTAGAGTAAGTGCTTCCCTGGCAAGAGCAAGGGCCTGAGTTCAATCCCCAGCTCCGCCAAAAAAAAAAAGTATTAAAATTAAATTTTCATACATTTATTATAGAATTGTGTGTGTGTGTGAGTGTGTGTGTGTGTGTGTGTGTGTGTGTGTGTGTGGTAAAAGGGTCAAATTTAGGGCCTTGCACTTGCCAAGCAGGTTGCTTATATCACTGAGCTATATCCCCGACCCTTAGAATTATAAATTAGTATAAAGCTTCTCTGATACCATTTGGTACTAGCAATGAGAATTTTGAATGGACGTTGTTTGACCCAGTAACTTCACAGCTAAGAGGTGTTGCTACATGATCGCTCTTTTGAAAATATCCACCTGTATACGCATGTTGGTCACAGCATGGGGAGCAGTACCAACCTAGTATTCAAGCAGTATCTAAATATTTATCAAAATGCCCTAAATGAGTAAATGGTAACATCTAGTTCAAAACTATACTACCATTAAAAAAAATGAGGTATATATTTATATCAGTGTGGAAAATGTCCACTATTTATTAGTAAATAAAAAACAAATTCCATTTATATGGAGACATATATACATGAATTATATAAATACTAAATATACACAGAACATGTAGGATGTCTGGAAGATACCTGATTTTGGGCATTTATCAGTAGCTACCTCCAGGAAATGAGTATGTGCTGCAGTGGGGGTAGGTAGGCTGAGAGTTAAGCTTTGCAGCGGGAAATCCTCCCTTTCTGCTTCTTCAAGTTTGGCTTCATTTACTTTTTCTTCCAGCAGACATTAATTTCACTATATAAACCTAATTCTTTACTAAGTAAGCAGAAAATGGGAAGTTCCTATTATTCTTGTTTGATTTCATATTCAGCTCATTGTTCTAGTTTTTATGCTATTTAAATTCTAAGTTTTCACTACACTAAATATATTAAGGTAATTCTTACATCATTTCTTTCATTAATATGTACATTAAACCTTCACTTGGTTGCCATTGATGTGAGGGTCTTCCTTGTTTTCTAGATTTGGAAGGATGTCTCTGCATTGCTTTTTTTCCTTTCGCTATGTAGCAAACACTCTCACAACACATTTAAGTTTAATTTACGTTAGTAGCAGCTTCTCACTTATGTTTGAAAGTATAGCTTGGGAGTCAGTAAATGACGGCCAGCAGGCAAGAGCTGGCTAAGGCTTGGCTTTGTGAGTAAAGGTCTCAGTGGAATACAGTCACACCTGTTACCCTACATGTTGCCGTTGGAGGTTTCACCTCACAGTGGCAGACGTGGCATGATGCTGTGGCTCACAAAGCCGAGTTATCATTTGGGCCTGTATTGAAAATTTCTCCAGCCCTTGGTCTAGACGCTTACTACAACAACAATTCTGATCTTGTGCACGGCATTCGCCAGCGTCAGCGCAGACATCCTGGACAGTTTTGAGCTTCTGGGAAGTCAGTGAAGCCTAAGTGGGAAGATGTACGCAGCACACCATTATGTAGTGCTTTGACGGGACTAATGCATTCGGGGCAAATGGTCTCAAAAGCAGCAACAACATTTACCAAAATTATTGCCCTTTGAGCATTTGTCTTTGATTTTAATATACTTTAAATCTAAGTATTTAATTTTAATAATGGCTGTATTTACTATGGCTATACGGGTTCATGAAATTACTAAAATTTTAACAAATAGCTTTTCTTGGTAGTTTGTATGTGCCAGTTCCAGAATGTCACTGTCTGAAAGGATTTTCAAAAATACAGAATACAGACTAATTTGGGTTTACTAGGACAGGAGAAAGTTCTGAGAATCTGCATTCCTAGCTGGTGCCTGGGTCGTGACACCCACTGTAACAGTCTCTTAGACAGCAGCGGGGCCTGGCTTTCCTTGAGATGGATAGGCACATCCAGTTAAGATATTGTCATGTTTCTAATTTGCCGGGAAGCTTTGATTGTTACTGCTATTAATTCTATCATTGCCTATTACTTATCTGTTGAGTTGGTAGTTTGTTTTGCCTCTTTGGATCCATTTATGTGATATTCGTATTGATGCACTTCCCAAAAAGCTACTCGCTTCCACTCCTGGCACCGCCTGTGGTCATAATCAATTATGTTGCTTTCTTATTGTGCTCAGTTCACTTATCCACTTAGGATTTCCCTCCAATAATCATAATCAAAACGAACAACCACCATCATAGCGTTCTTTCCACATTTTTGTGCTCCTTCCCATAAGGTTCTATTTTCACGATTATACCAGCTTTCCAAAATTAATCTTAAAAATTCCCATCTGTTTCTGAGAGCTGAAGTAGTTTATTTTGTATGGAAATTACCTATTTTTTGAAAATGTGAGAAGTCTCATTGGAAGGTACATCTGGCTTGGGGACATTTTAGAAGAAATTCTTTGAAATATTTTAATTTTCTGCTGGGTACTTTTTCTTTTCACACTATATGTGGATTTACTTTGAGGAAATCTTGCTTTCCCATAAATTTCATCAAGATTTTTCATACTTTTAAACTGTCTCAATCTGTTTTTAGTTTATATTTCTTCCTCTTTATATTGTAAATTTATTTTCATTCTCTTTTTGCTTTGAATAGATTTGATATTTTTGTGACTTTGCATTTTATTATTTTAAAAAATCAGATTTTAAATTTATTGATTTACACTAGTATTTTTCAAATTTCTTCTTTATTCTACATTTTGTTTTACAGTTTCTTTTTATTTTCTTATGCTTTTAAGACATCTTTAATTGAGAGGTTAATTTAATTTTGATAGTTTTACTCTTTAAAAAATATGTATGTATGTATATACAAAATAGGATAGATGTACAGCTACTTTTAGTTCAATGAGAAGGAAGATTTGTACTAATATTGTTTAGACAAGATATCATGTTTACATCTTGCACTCTGAATAACAATATGCAGTGGATTAATTATTGTAACTGCCCTACTAACATGTTTTGAAACTGTCTCATTGCTAATTCTTTCTCATTAAAATTAATAAAAAAGGGGGCCGGGAGATGGCTCAGTGGAATAAGCACTTCCCTGGCAAGCGCAAGGGCCTGAGTTCAATCCCTGGTTCTGCCAAAAAAATAAATAAAATAAAATTAATAAAAAAATCAAAAAAAGAAAAAACCTAAATTATAGAAATTTATAAATTTTATAAGTTATATTAAAAGCAGGGTGATAAATAGATAAAAATTGTAATGTCCTAGTTATCGTACATGTTATTATTGTCTATGATTTTGTCATTGTTTTGAATCTCTTACATCTAGTAGATGGAAATACTGTGCACACGTAATCTATTGTGTGAGTAACACAGAAAACCTGAAGAACTCTTCTGTTGTTATTCAGAATGTACTACTCAGTCCAGTGAAAGCTATTTATTGTGGGCAACCACAGAAAGTTCTAACTTCATTGCTTCACTTTTGTTTTTACTCATTAGTATTAATGTAAGTGAAAATATTAGTCAACACTCACACTTGGTTCTACTGATACAGGGAGAAAAACTGGTCTTGGGTGGGTGACACCAAACCACATGGGGAACCTCCAAGTGACATGGGGAAAAAGGATCTCCTGACCTGACCTGCACTAGCTCATGTTCTCTAAAACGGAAGATTGAATTTTAGGAACAAATGGAGGTTATGAGCAGAATATATTTATTGAGGGAAAGAAAGCTCTTGTCCGAGAGAGGGACAGGAGGGGGCCCCAAGCAGGTAGTTTCCTGGGAAGCTGTCTCTTCCAGGGACTTTTATAGTGTAAAACCATGCGGGGCTAAGGTAGAGACAGAGGGGTCTCGCTTAGTCGGATGCAGGGTGGGACAAAACTATGGTCAACCAATGGGATTAGAAGCACCATTGCTCAGGTAAAGTTGATTACACCCAGGGTCAAATGGGGAAGTGAGTCATGGAGTAAGCAGGGACAGGGTTTCTTCCCGCTGGGGGCTAGAATGCGGGACAGGGTCTCTTCCTGTTGGGGGTTGGGCTGGTGACTCACTTGGGTCTTTCCAGGTGATTGATACCTATTTAGAATATCAATCCCAGGTGCTACTCGTTTAGCATTTGTTTGGCCTTTAGGTCTTTTAGGTCTGGTTCACAGCAGGAGCATCCTTCCCTCCCACAGTTGCAAGGTAGCTTGTCCTTTGTGCCGTCTTCTTCAAGGGCCTGGCCCTATCTGACTGCCTATAATATTTCTATCTAATTTGGCTACCTATAACACTACCATCATTTTTCAATGGCAACTGCAAATTGACTATAGACATAAGAATAAGGCAATTTCATCTACAGTGCATTTTTTTGAAAATTAACTTATTTTGTATGACATAAAACCATTGTAGTTTTTATTATATACAAACTGTATAATATGCAGTTTTATATCAATAAAATTTATAACAAACTTGTGTATGTATATATATTTTTCTATAAAGCCATTTATCAAACATGTTCCAGTGTCCTATTGGTACCTAGGTCAAGTGAGACAGAAAATTTAGCATCTTCTATGAGACTGATGCACATGTATGTGTAAATTATTTAAGGTAGTTTGAGTTAAATAAAATTATGGAACAATAAAAGTTTGAAAAGTTGAACTAGAAAAAGTAATGAAGATAAAAAATGCCCCTATGCCTCATATACAATTTACTTATAATTTTTATTATATATTTGCTTTCTTCCTTAAAGAAGATATTCTGTCTATTAAATATTTGATGTGTTGTGTTGGGATGAAGTTTATCCCATATTTGCGATAATCACAATAGTCAAGATAGGATATGTAAATAACCTAAATGTTCCTTGATGGATAGGTAAAGAGTGGAAAAAAAGAAAAGGCAAAAGAAAGGAAAGAAGTCATGTCACATTTAACAATATAGATGAACTTTGAAGGAAATTTTCTCAATGAAACAAACCAGTCTCAGAAGGACAAGTACTGAGTGGTTCTTCTTTAAATATTTCTTTCTCCACTGAAATTAGTACATTGTTTCTTTTCAGTTAATGCATTTCCATTTAGAGTCCGATGTTTTATGAGAATTAATGTCAGTAGTGAGGAATAAGCACATGACAATAATGGGCTAATTTCTCACCCCACTCTGTGAGAGGACTGGAAGATAGGCTTATGATTTGCTTGCCCCCTTTCTCCTAAGAAGCCTAAGTGCTGGCTTCCCAGGGGCAAGGGCAGTGTCTGGGTATAGCCTTGTGCAGTGGTCTTTTTTTTTTTTTATTTTTGGTGGTGGTACCAGGGATCGAATTGAGGACCTTGTGCTTGCCAGGCAAGCACTTATTCCACTGAGCCATCTCCCCCACCCCCATGCAGTGGTCTTGATCGGGTAGGACCAGGGCCTTCTAATCGGATGCTGGCAGCCCATTATACGTTGGTTGGTTGGTCTACTTGTGTGAAGGAACATCGTTTTCAAGCTGGGATCCTAGGAGCCTCATGGCTCACCTCCTACATGAATATCCAGTAAGGACATACTGGGGGGGGGGTCTCTGAGCATGGCGCTACGGGGGCATTCTGCTGACTGGGATGTGTTCTTCCATCCTCAGTTAATTTTATGAGACAGAGGTAGAATAAAGCCAGTTGGACCAAAAATTACGGCAATATCATAAACTAACTGATCAAGTTCTCCTATCTGTGGCCATTCTGGTTATTAAGGCCAGTTGGGAATGTTTTAGGGAGGAGTCAGTAGAATCTATTCAACATGGTGGGGAGCACTGGAATGGAAAAAGCCACAGGGCACAAGTTGCCCTGTGCTCCCGAGTTGACAGGAACTCGAGGCAGAGGGCATGTAGCTGATAGAAATAACTTATTTTTCATTAAGATAAAACTTGTATGACATAAAATCCACTGTTATGACCAGGAAAAGTGAATAGATCAGCAGCATTCAGCATGTTTGTCATCACGACTACGTAAGTGGAACATTTTATCATTCCAAGACACACCACATACCCTTTACACCCTCGTTCCGTCCCCCTGGAAACTACTAATCTGCTTTCTGCCTCTACGGATTTGAGGCTGACTGGATTTTCATTCCGTACAAAGAATTGCACTAGGAGGAAGGCAAGAGGTCAAGGCCCCCCTTAGTTGGGTGAAAGTGAGCATGACAGTTTGTCTTTCTGAACTTCAGGTGCTTTATCTAGCAAGTATAAATAATAATGCCTGATTTCTCTTGTCACGGGACATGGCCAGATGGTTCCTAAAGGCTGCTTTCAGCTGTAAGTTTTATGATTACGTAACTTTATGCCCTTTGTGAAAGCTCAGACTTGCTGCCTTGTGAGACACTATCTAAAGTTTTGTTTGTAACTTTAGCAACTAAACTCTCAACAGACTTATGTTTAAACAGATCTATGACGGGACTTGCATGCACTCCAAAGGGTAACAAAAAAAAAGCAAAGCCCTAAAGTGACCAGAAATGTTTCTCATTCTATTCTGTGGTTATAATTTGCATTATCATACGGTGATACAAGGCAAGGAGGAGGTTTGTCATATTTTCCATCTGTTTTTCACTCAATTGAAATAATAATAATAATAATAATAATAATAATAATCTGTAGAAATTCTCAAGTCTGCTGACTTGTGCTTTATTTACTTTTCAGTTACTAAAAGACAATTTCTGTTAATATAACCAAAGGGAAGAATCTGGATGCACAGGAGCCTGTGAGGTGCCACAGTAGAGTCACTGGATTTCAGGTGGCTGTGGAGGCGTCCCGATAGCAAGGGGAGTGTCGCCAGAGTCTCATTTCTGCCCTCTTGTCTGGCTTCTGACTCTGGGACCAGCTTGGGTATAGCTGCAGGGTGCGCAGCACCAGCTGCTGCCCGGGAGAGCTCGACTCTCTTCTCATTGTCACTTTTTTACTGTCCCAGGAAAGCAGCTCCAGAACAATGGCAGAGGGAACCTCCACGGATCGACAGCGGCTCACAAAAATGAGTTCAGCAACAGATATCCCCTTAGATTAATTTTGGGGCTAGAGGATCACCTAGAGTTGAACGTTTCAATTATAAAATTTTAAAAGTATCCTGAATAAACTAAATGTTAGCTGGATAAGGAGGTTTTAATACAGAAACTCTTCTGCTGAATGTGTGTGTGTGTGTGTTGTAGTCAATGTTTTCCATTTAAAAAATATTAATGCATCATTATCAGGATCTGTCTGTGGCACATAATATTCTGCTTCTCAGGGGGACTTTGTGCCCATACACAACACACCTTAATTTTTTTTTGTCCCCTTCTACTTCCATCTTCCCCTGTTCCCTTCAACTTTTAATCCCCTCTCTGTTTCAAAATGCTTTATTTCCATTACTTTCTCTGCCTGTTTCCAGTGAAAATAGTCGCTCATTAATAGAAGAGAGAATGTTTAGCCTCATGCACATCCTCGTTCTCAAGACCTCCACGCTTCCTTCCCCCTCTTTCTTTTTCCCACTGCCTGCAAATTGCCCACAGTAGTCAGTCACACTCCAGCAGGGCAGCTTAGCCCACTCCTGGAAGGGAAGCCTCCCAGCCCACTAGCATCCTGCCTGAGCAGCTTGTGGGGCTCTCGACTTGGGGCTTTTATCTTCTGAAATGTTAGGGACTCTATGGAGTTTCAAACTGAGGTGATTTCCATGAAAAGGAACTAGCATGGAGCCCTGGATCATTATTTGGTCTTTGAGTTTTGCGAAGAGCATAACTCTCCTTTTTTGAAAGGAAAGTTCACGAAGAGAAAGCCGTTGTAAAGTTCTGGGTATTCATTAAGATACATGTAAAAAGGCAAAGAGACCCGCAATTTAAACTAAGCTGAGTAATTTAAGAAAATGTGCGCACAGCGTAAAGCTCCGTGTACGACCTGTCCTTACTCACTAACAGCTGTGTAGGATTTGCCATTTCTTCCATGTTTTATGTGATGATCGTGGATGCGGCTCTCAGCCTGCAACCCTGATTGCTATTTAGGGACGGGGATTCTGGATCTGCTCCAGTCATGTGGAATCTATTTTGGACCCGTCATGTCACACTTGAACTCTAAAATATGCCTATCGGTGAAAGGTTCTGTTTATCTTTCTCTTTACTCAGGCTTATACAGAAAATAGAGCTTGGTCCTCACTCCAGCACACTTTTGTTTTACCCTGAAGCCCTCTTTGAATCCGCACTGGCTGCCCAGGAAACTCGTCTTTTCAGGACTTCGCGGTCTGGCGGCTGGCTTTCTCTCCTCAGGGCTGCGGTCTCAGCCTTCTGCTCGCAACTTTCCCTGCTTTTCCAATTCACTCTGTTTTCTGCACAGCTCCCGCGAGGGCTATAAGGACCACGGCTTACGCTGCCTTTCTTCTCCTTCGTGCGCAGGCGGCAGCTTGGTCCATGCAGAGGACTGGGGCTGCCTCTCCGTGGGAGAGACCCAAAGCCGAGCACCAGGAGTGGCATTTGGTAGCCAGAGAAGTGTGACTGGGAGCTGGAGAGAGGAAAAAACGCAAGGAGAAAGAGGGGCAAGCTTTGCCTCTCTGCACATAAAGAAATAATCAAGTCTGGTATGAACCATCGGGCCAAGGCAGGCCCGGGAGGCCAACTCTTTCGGGCCAAGGCAAAGTTCTGCCTCTCACTTTGAAAGATGGAAATATACAAGATGGTTTTCATATCTTCCCTAAGTTCCTGTCCGTGATGTAGTTTTTCTTGCTAACTCTTTATTACAATGAAAATGTGAATTACAACCTGCAATTACAACTTTCAGTAGATTTGTTTTAAATGTAGGAGATCATTTGGAAATTCTTTTTGATACTCTCTTTCTCCTGAGTTGATTATTTTGCCTTCTTAAATGTGAGCCAGGAATATAGTTTAGATTTTCAAGCTGCTCCATTTTGAGATTTAAGCCTCATAAAACTGTCTAGCATTCGTGGTCTAGAATCATTTTGCTTGGTAAAGGGAGGAAAAAGGAGAGAAGAAAAACAAAAGAAGTGTTCTTAGAGTTCTTTGGGAATGAATATCTAGGGGCCTACAATGTAGCTCAGTGGCATGGTTCTTGCCTGGGAAAAGCAAGGTCCTCAGTTTGATTCCTAGTCCCCCTCAAAACAAACAAACAAACAAACAAACAAACAAACAAACACACACCAGAAATGGGAATGACTATCTAATTTTGGAGAAAGATACTGCTTTGGTCTAAAAGGCCTGAGGGTTCTCAGACTCTGCGCCTTTGAAAGAAACCCCATATATGATGTAGCATGATTGACAAGACATTTGTTGGGAACGACTGAGAGGCCCTCATTAGGCGGGGACTCCTCACCATATGGGCCTGAGTTTTGATGATGGGGTCAGGCTGTCTTTGGCTGTGCGCTGAATCGCCGAGTGTAATTTGTTAGTGACTGTGGCTAAAGTGCAATCATTTTTTAGTCACATTCACAGGAATTTGAAACTAACCACAGTCTTGGGGCACAACAGTGAGA
This sequence comes from Octodon degus, assembly GCF_000260255.1. Taxonomy (NCBI): domain Eukaryota; kingdom Metazoa; phylum Chordata; class Mammalia; order Rodentia; family Octodontidae; genus Octodon; species Octodon degus. The sequence continues at coordinate 7,845,911 of NW_004524620.1, read as the reverse complement.
AAACTCTTTCCAGCTGCACTACTGTGCCGGGTGACCCAGTGGCGGAGCACTCTCCCAAGCTGCCCGGCTCCACGAGCTGGACCAGTGCCACTGGCAACAGAAGTGCGACTTTATCACTTGACTTCCAGAAGAGGTTCCCAGCAGCATATGGAGACAATGTACAAGACAGATCCCACCTTGAAGGAAGAGTCCCTGAATGGTGGGGCATCTGGGAAGGTGCTCCCCCAGACTGCTGGAGAGGGGAGAAGGGAAGAGGGGTGCGAGAGGGCAAGAAAAGGGGTAGACCATTGTGTGGTGTTTCCTGTACAAAAATTTCATTTGATTCCACCCTGAACAATTGGACAACAAATGTAAACTTGAGGCTTCATTCTTGCCCATGAGAAACAGATTAAGTCCGCATAAGCACTCCACGAACTAGCACCGTCAAGACTGTTGTTCAGCATGGGACAGTAATCACTCTCAGACCATCCCTGAGGGCTTCCAGGAACTCGTTCGCAGAAGATCTCTGAGCCACTTTTGGTTGTTATTTATTGATTCCAACAGTCTCTTCAGAATCAGAGGTGTGCTTGGAACTGGAACTTTGATTTGAGCTCTTCAGTTAACGAAAAGGAGCAGCAGGCAGAAGAGGGCGTTCCGGTAGCGCAGCCCTGCGCCCAGCCGCAGGGGCCCAGGCAGCCCATCGGTCCCGACAGGGGCAGAACTCCAGAAAGAAAGAGGTTATTAATTTATTAGTAATCTTTTTAGGAATAAGGTAGAAAGATGATTAGATTCTATGTGAAAACTAGTCAGAGTCCCGGATGGACTTTGGCTTTTCTAAACCTCACCAAGGCCAGAGTAGTTATTTCCCTGTAAACTGTGAACACGTGGGCACCGCTGTTCTTAGCCTACAGCAGCAACTCACTGCCAACACCAGCTCACAGGTTTGCTGCGTAATGTGTTTGTAAATATGCAAGAAACTGTGCCATTAAAAGAAAGACCTTAAGAGCAATAACATCTATCTATCTATCTATCTATCTATCTATCTATCTATCTATCATTATCTATCAATCTATCTGTCTATCATCTATCATCTTTCTATCTATCATCTTTTTTTTTCTTCATGTAAGAGAAAGTTTAAAAAACAAACTTGGGTCACAGAGTGGTAGATGTAGGAGAAACAGTGAGTCAGCTGGCTGATCTTCGTTTGTTTCAGAGCTATAATTCTTTTAATATTTTAAAAAATGTAGCTAGGTTATTTACAAGGAAATAATTAAAAGTTTTAAAGACTCAGTTACAAAAATGGTCATTGTAATACTGTATAACTGTGAATACTGTAAAATTTTATAGAAGCCTATTAAACCATCATTAATTAAATTTTGTTATATAAATGTATAATAATCAATAGACACAATGTCCTATCAAAAGAACATAAAAAACTCATTTTGTATATTCAGCTGTTGGAAAGCCAGTCTACAAAATAGTGCAGTTTAGGGATTATAGATATCTTCTATTTTCTCCTTTTTGATGTTCTTTAGGTAATTTCTATTATCTCATACCTCCATAATGATCATGATTTGTTTTTGTAAAATGATAAAACAAATAGATACAGATTTAAAATTAGACATTATTGACTACCTTATCTTTATAAATTATTTTTATCTTATCCCAAAAGGATCTGAATAAAATATGCACATAATCATGTAACTAGTTTTAAAGATGAACATGGAGTTATTAGGCTAAATGAAAACAAAATGATATAAAATATAGGCCATAACTTTTAGAATTATTAAAACTTGGCATAGATCTTTTTTTGAAGTTACATAATCCTGCACAAGAATATGCCAAATATTTCACTGTGAACCAGAGAGGTATTATCTCTGTTTAGAAAGGCGTACTGCTCATTGGAACCTAAAAATATTTTCATTTATGAATTCCTCTAACATAGAGTCAGCGTCAGATTCCTAATACCTTCCAGTAGATTCTAGGCCAACTGTCCCAGAACTAGCTCTTCTATGTACATGGCTACCTGTTGAACAGCTCCCAGGGACACTGTACACATCACAGTCTGCGTGAATGTGTCACACTGTGTTGTCACACTTCATGACCTTGCGGACTGGGCACACTAATCAAACAGAGGCCACCCAGGGGAATTTAGGAAAATATTTCTAAAGAGGTGCAACAACATTATGCTCTCTAGTGAGCTAGATTAGTCTGGGATTAAGATGATGAATCATGGGTTGGAAAATTTTTCCTTAATCTTCTCTTTCTGGACCACACCTTGGGCATGGGCCACGTCCTCTGCATCATTCACAATAAGAGGTAAACTTAGAGATGATTCCTGCACTCAGCGCGCTCTCTTCTGTGTTGAAGATCAAGGCAGCATTCCGTCAGTGTTTGATTCTGTTCCTCTGGATAGGATTCATTGCGTGGAAAGTGAGACAACATGCTGTCAGAAATCTTCAGTCTTTTCCTCTAAAAAGACAAAACTATGTTGACAGAAATAAGAAAAGATGCAAATAAATGGAGAGACACGCCATGGTTATGTATTGAAATGATCAACATTTCCTACAGCACATTATGGAAAAAACACAAAAAGCAAAATATTGATTCTTTCAAAAAAATGTAGTTAATAGCAGCATAGTGTTTACCTGGAGTTTGGTAAGAGCAATTTTTAAGTTTTATTTTTATTAGTACATGTCTGCAGTACACAATCACTACATTCATTGTGGGTAGTTGGTGCATCTACACCAGGACTCTTAATTTAGGGAACTTTTCTTCTATGAATTCATATTAAGAATTTCCTAGAAAATGTTAAAATATGGACAGTCATATTCCCTGAGGTAGGTGAAGAATGCCCTGTCTAGCTCGTGGAAGTTTAAAGACAGAAATCACAAGTAGGAAACTAAGCAGCATACCACATATACGTGAGGCGCAGACCCAGGGAGACCGGATTGTGAATTCTGAACACTACAACTGGGCAGCGCAGGTGGCCAAAAGTCTTAGCTCCCTGAACCTCAGTTACCACAACTCTAAAGTGGATGGCGATGCCTAGGTAAAAGGACTAATGTACACACCTTAAGCACACCCAGAGTTCTTGAAAAATTGAAGCTCATTGCTATAGCTTAATGGGGTCCATGGGAAAGTGAGCAGGAACAAGCAGTCCTGTGCCCTGTATCAGCCCAGCCCCTTATTTGTTCATTACTGTGATAGTTACAAATATGTGTGTTGTCATATGTTGTGACTCCCAGAAAGGTCTTAAAAGGTCATGACAAAATGGGCTGGGCAGCGATTGGCATAGCCTGAGGTCAGATAGAGAAATGCCAGCCAGCTCTACACACCGTTACAATGCTTGCTGTCTCCATGGCCCTGGGCCTCTTCCTTGTCTGCCTCCCTGGGTTGCGAGACTAAAATCTACTCTGTCAAAAATAAAACCCTTTCTTGGTAACCTACTTCTGTGTACAGAGCCATCCCATTCTAAAATGCATCGCTTGACAAAGAGCATCAAAGCCCTCTAAGTTATTTTTAAAATGCAAAGAAAAATTTGGATTTCAGATTAGACTGAACTGGCTCACTCTCAGAGGAGTGCATGATTTCCCAGGGTTCCTTGGGGGCTTCACTGAAGTAGATTTGGAGGGAAAGGCAACATGATTGACAAGGGCAGGTGATGGGAGCTCAGGGATCCTGCTGAGGGAGCTTGCTTAGGATTCCAAATTAAAGTCAGCCACAGCCCCATGCTGGCTTTGCTGTCCCAGTGCAGACGCTGAGTCAATTCTCTGCTAAGATGTACAGATTAGGAAACACAAAGGTTGAAGGTCTTGGTGCATCCTCTGTCTTTCTGAAATAAGCAGGTGTAATTGCAATAATGAGGAAATTAACTTGGAGCTGACATGAAGCTCGCAAAAGCATTTCCAAAGCATTCTGCTTCCATGTGGTTGTTACCAGGGTTCTTATAGTACGTGATTTCATTCAAAGTGCATTTTTTAATCCCTCTATTCTCCTTCAAAGCCTTGAATTAGGGATTCTCACCTAGAACAAAAGTTGAGGTATACTGGGTGATGATTTTATTTATCTACTACCTTAAGTCTGCTAAGTTTTGTATTATGTATTGCTGTGCTAGATTCACAAAACTGAGGTTTTTCAGATACGAATTCATCAAAAGAAAAAGTGATACATGCATAATTTGGGTCAAAGATTTGTACACCGAAAGCCTTAGGTACCAGGAGATTAATATGTTATTAAAGAATAACAATAATCCAAAATAGACTAAGATTAGTTCTATAATGAGGGCTTGGCTTTGGACTTTGTATACAGCAAGCATTGTAGAAATGTGCACATTTATTAGTGAATTTATAGACAATAAAACATGGATGATGAGTACAAAATCATTTCCTGAGTGTGCACTCTGAGATGTGCTCTTGTGACAACAAATATTTGTATTCAAACAAGGAATAAGACAGTCTATGAAATGAATGCATTGGGATTGGATAAATTTATTCCACTATCTTGAGCAGAATGAGTTTAGCTCTAATGCACAGGTGTTGATTGGCTATCATGATATTAAATGCCTGTTTCATGGAACAGACTGTTTGTGTGTTATACTGAGGTTGTCAGAGGCCATACTTCTGTAGTTCTTTTGCCACATTTTTGTGATCCTTTGCTTAACCTGTCCTGGACATAACAAACCTCCCTTCTTAAATGTATTCTGATTTGAGATCCTAGTTGAGCCAGAACTGAGGTTTATGTTTTCTCCTGATAAACAAAATTGAGTGTCACTTTTCTTACCTCCATTATACACCCCAACCATCTGCTTCCACTCCCAAATATATATGGGACTCAAAGATGAGAATGAAGGAATAAAATCTGGGGGGCCTTGACTTAACATGGTGTAACTTGGCAGCATTTTAACTTAGCAATGAGGCACGGTGATACGCATTAGAAGTCACACTTCAAAGTTGGGATTTTCCTCTTTGCCCAGCCGGTGATACGTAGCACATCGCTTCTTCTTCCTGCTGCGGCTGTGGCCATGAGACCCAGCTGCTGCACAGCCAGGAGATCACTGTGGGAAACGAGGCCTGGGCAGGACTGTGTCACTAAGTCCCGATGTGTGGTAGATTAGGCGTGCCACATGGATTTTTGATCTAGGATAGGTTCAACATATGGAGTTTATTGGTGTGTAATCCTACCCTAAGACAAGGAGCATCTGTGTGAGACATCCTCTTTAGTGCAGATGAGAGAGGAGTTGCTGGGAGAGCTCATACAAGCAGTGAACGTCTGAAAGCAGCACCTCAGCACGAGCCTGCGAGCAGGTAGCGCTGCCTTTACTCCCTTTCCAGTAAGCTACAGGCTTGGTGAGTGTACATAACTCTCAGACACGGATTCCCAGAGGTGAGGACCTGCGCAGTCCCCCTAGGAGTGAGGACAACGGGAAGCACAGGCCCTGCTGTCCAGCGTCAGTGGACCCTGGAGCCAGCAGCAGAAGAGAGAGGAGGCCAGGCACGTGGCGCCAAAGCAGCTGTGAGCTGTGCCGGCAGGGTGAGAGATCGGCGCGATCGGCGAGTGTCCTCCGTGGGCTTCCAGGGACATTCACAAGATGGCCTGGGGACTTCTCAAGATCTCTTCTAGGAGCTGGATGTTTTCACTGTCTGAAATAATGTTTAACTTTCTCTTTGCATCAACATGGATAATTCTCAAAAAACAAAATGTTGAGTGAAAAAAAGCAGATTGCAAAAGGATAAGTACAATATGCCGCCACTTATATATATATGTTTTAAAATACATGAAACATTGGAATATAGCTTTTTGGGTGCATATAGATGTATATGGTAGCAGTGTTCTCTAAGACCACAGGAAGGGAAGAACGCAAGTGGGAAGGAAGTTACCTTGAGGTCACCTCTGCCTGTGAGCATCTGTACAGGGACACACTGTGTTTCAACTCTATAGGCTTCATTTTCTCCAGAACAGCACCTCTGAAGCAGATATGGTACAGTGTCAGTCCTCCTTACACGCAGAGAACGGGTTCTCTCTCTTCTTTGTAAACCATGGTCTTGCTTGTTGGTGTCAAAGCACCTCCTTTCATAGCCTGATGAGGTCTGGGGCCTTTGGACTTCACGCATACCTTGAGGATCGTTAAGGAGAAGGGTTCGAGTCACCCTGGGGATGTACATTCTGTGAGAACTAAGCACGAGGAAAGTGTCAGCTTTATAGTTTATCTAGGTTTGAATTACTCACACACAAAAATTATCTTGAATTGTTTTAAAGGTAGAAATGCAGTACTCATTACCCATGCTCAGCTAGAGAGAAACTGCACATGATGTTCAAGCACTCAGAGCTTTATCCTTGGGATGAGACCAAGCATAAAAGTGTTCAGATTCCAGAAATGAAAATGCATAGAAATATTCTGATTGAGAGAAAAGTAACTTTGGCTGGAAATCCCTACGACATTTTAAGTTTCGTCTGCCTAAAAAAGAATGCAGGAAACTATCACTCCATTTTGGACCACACTGTTTGCCTCTGTGCAGGCTTACCATCTCTCACACACAAGTTGTGGTCTTGATTTCTTTTGCACCAAATAAATAAATAAATAAATCAGAGAATGAATCTTAAATAGATGATTGCCTGTTGTCAGAGAAAGGACAAATGTTTTCAATGTTTTATTTTTAGTATTCTTCTTGTTCTTCTTTAAGCATTGTAGAGGGTAGAAAACAGATAGACTAGCCATATTTTTATTTTTAAAAATGGGGTAAAAATTTGTGAGATAAGAAAGAGAAGGAACCAAGCTTTATATTCCAACAGATGGGACTGGAAGTTAAATGAAAAGTGACTGCAAATATTTTGGGGAAAAATTGTAGTTCATTGTTATGTGTGTGCATATGTGCATTTTGGGGTGGTGGGTGTGCCAAGACCAAATATTTGGCCTATGCTGACAGGACTGCAGAAGGCATCCCAGGGTCCTAAAATAAGGCAGGCGTTGCTCCAGGTCCTGTCTATCCCTTCACTTGCATACCTTTTCTCTGCTTCCCTTGTTCTTTATAAACCTGTTTCTTGCTTTCCCCTTCACCTTCTAAAATGTTTGCTGCTATGGAAACCTCCTGTTTTATCTATATCACACACACACAGACACACACACACACACACACACACACACACACACACACACCCCAAGAGTCAGTGCATCCTAATATTGCTAATAACTTCGTGAATACTCTTTGTTCCTCCTAGAAGACTGTTTCTTCTTTAAGTACGGTTCCTTTATAGCAGCATGGTCCATGGGACGAGAAGATGAGTCCTAGGCTACGCTGGAAGGAGAGTGGATCTCACTTGTGTCCAGGAAGTGAAAGCAGCAAGTGTGGAATGCTTTACCGGTGACTTGCCGGGAAGGTGCTAGACTGAGTCCCACCCCTAGACGTTAAGGGGCTAAGGCCCTGGCCTGCTCTCAGGCCTACTGCTGCAGGAGCCCAAAATGTGCTTCCAAAGGACTTGTCTATGTAGCATAGCTAGGCATAGAGGGATATCATAAAATTGCGGGTCAACTCTGACTCCTCTTCGTTAAGGAAGCTGCTTAATCCTACTGAGCCTCCACTCACTCATCTCTAAAACAGAAATGATAGCACCTCCATGTCAAGTTTTGGTGGGGATACATTAAATCTGAAATATAGTAGGCTTGTGGCCTCAGACATACCAGATACTCGGTAGATGTTAGCTCCACTCTTCTCTTGGCCAGGCCCTTCTCCTTGGCAGACGGCATCAGTTTCTTCTTCTCCAGATTTCAGGGCTTAATGTTTTTCAAACCAAATCAAATGAGCTACAGCTCTGTAGACCTGCATGGAATATGCTGACAGCATTTAGAAATGAATAGCAGCTGAATTTTCACGACCTTGGGGCCTTACGATCAGAGCTTCTGCCTGTCATCCGGGAGCATCATTAACAAGATTAGGCCACACTCTTCTTGGCCTCGTGCTAGGCCTGCCCTTGGGTCTTCTCCATGGCACTGGAGCCCTGAGAAGATCAGAGTCCAGCTCCCCAAACCCTAGCATAGCTTTTTCTCTGCCACCTGTCCATACAAGACCCCAGCAAATAGATGCTGAGACGTAGTATGAAGAACTAAACCAAAGCAAATGACTTGTGGCTGATGGAAGAGCGAACAGGGCTGGACTAGGAAAGAGAGTGCAGATGGCAGCAGGTGGGGCTAGACATAAAAGGCCAAAATGGGAGATATGGAATTAATTCTGGTATTGAATTTTGCAGGTAGTGAGTGAACAATATAGCATGTTTAGAAATGTGATATTGAGGGGAAGTTTCTCTGCAAACCAACTCTAAATAGTGACATTTATCCAATTAATCTATAATGAGCCTTGAATTTATACACTTTTCCTTATTCATTTGATGAACACTGAGAAGCAAATTAAATCTAGTTTAAGTGCTACTTCCAAATTCCTTAGCCTTCCTTCCTTCCCAGCCTCCTGGCCACTGACCAGGGAGCGCCCTGGCTACCACTGGGCTCCACAACCGTAGCTGCAGTTCCTGGTCTTGCAGGCACACCTATATTTTTCATCTTTGCTGGTGAGGCCTAATTCTGTCAATAACTGTTATGCCTTGTGTTGTAGAAGTTGCTTAGATCTAGAACATAACCTTGGCCTAACTAAGCCCATTAGGTTCTTCTTCATTTTCTCGCTTTTGACTATAAATCCAATGCTACAGCAGAAGTGCATTGTGCTGCTTTTGCCTTTCTGGAACACAATACCTGACACTCACAAAAAGGAGAAGTTTGATTTGCTTGACTGTTTTAGTTCATGGCCAGCTGCCTCTAGGGCAGGAACATCATGGCAGAGGGACTAGGAAGAGGAACACTGGTTCCTTCATGGCAGTCAGGAACAGAAGAGATGGCACCAGCCAGCAAAGGGCCAGGGACCACATACCGTGTCCAATGCCCAACCTTTACAACACACACAGACACACCCAAAAGTATAAGTTTCCTAATCTCCGGGAAATTAAAAAACCACCAATCTAACAATCTAGCTTAAGTGTCATATTAAGACAAGTGATCTTCTTTTCTAGTGGCTGCTGCAAAGTAGAGAGACTGAGGGCACAATGGCTTGAAAAGTAACCGTCTACTGGGAACTTTGATCACTAAATGCCTCTGTTTGTTTTCTGTTGCTATAGTAGAACACCTGGTACTATTTGTTTTATGAGTAAAGAGGTGTATTTGGTTCATAATTCTGGTTCGTGGAAGATCCAAACAGCATGGTACTGGCATTTGCGTGAGGGCCCCTTTGCCTATGTTGCAACATGGCAGAGAAACAGAAAGGAAAAATGGCCACACAGAGAAGAGACCAAGGACATAGGTGCTCTCGTTTTATTACAACTTGCTCTGGAGAGATTGAATTAACTCCTGTAAGACTCAACCCCTTCCTTAAGACCTGCACTAATCTATGTTGAGGGCAGAATCCCCATGATCAAATCACCTTCCACTGCACCTCATCTCTTCACGGCTCTACTGCCTCAACACTGCCACAGTGGAGAGCAAGCTTCCAACATGAATGTTGGGAATACAGACCATTTTCCAGCCAGAACAATGAGAGAAACCAGTGTAGATAAGTTCTTTTCTCTTTCTTACTTGAATCCACCCTCCCAAGTCGCAGTGTCCAGCTCACGTGGATGCATCCTTCATGACTGAGCCACGGAATGTGTCTCTTGGAAACTTTGTTCAGCTTGTTAATTGAGATTCTGAAATGTAACCTTATATTTATTTCTTCATCATCCTCCATTTGTTTTCATTCACTTTGTCTTGCTCTATGGGGACTGGACTGCTCAATAGAGATTAACACTTACACTTAGCATTGACCACATCTGTGGAACACTCACCAAAGGGACAAGCAGCTTATGTGAGCCAGCAGCATACAGGACATTGAATGCTGAACAAGACAGACATGGCCACATCCTGGTGCAGTGTTCAATACTGTAGCAGAGACAGGCAACACAGCTAATGGTCAATAAAAAGAAGAAGACGCAATAAGCGGATACGTGAGTGGAAATGGTGAGAGAATTCTGATAGAAAAAGGAATACATTAACTTAACTATGGAAAACTTGGAAGTCTTTCTGAGAGGCTTCTATTTAAACAGAAGTATGAAGTCATGGAAGGAACTAACCATGTCAAAAGCAAAAGGAAAAGACTCTGCAGCTCCTGGGGCAGGTAGGACCCAGCTCCCTTGGTGGTCGTGAACATGCTGAGACTGTCCTGAGTGCGCGCAGAAAATGGGGATAGTTAGAGGGTCAAGATTGAGGCAAAACGTGCCTGACGCGGGGCTGGGGGAAAGCAGGGGTCAAACCTGTGGACTTTGCAGGCCCCTGAATAAGGCTGGCGGTGGAAGCCACCGCTGCCTCGAGCAGCAGCATCACCGTGGAATTCACGAACATGCTAATCTCAGGTCAGGGCCCCTCTTGGGTTACTTGGGCAGCACTGGTTACTTATGATGGTAGTTATAAACATAGAACCATGGAAATAAACATGGAAGTAAATTACATAATATGAGCTAACATACAAGGAAGTGTTGTGTATGCATACGTGCATGTCACCACAACTTGCTCCTTTCTAAAAAAATTATAATCTATTGCAATACTAATTTTTCTTTTTCATCCTGCTGGTCTAGGAATATTTGCTTATTTAATTCTTTTTTATTTTTCTCCATGTTCATTCATGGTTGTTTTATTATTTTCTTCTATTAACTTCAGAAAATTGACAGTATTTATTGGTATAATTTCTTCAAGTACAGAGCCTCTTCTGCCTGCGTTACACCTCTTTCATTAACTATAGTTTTATGGTTATGTCTATCAGGGCAATCTGCTAATTCACAAGCTCACAGAAGAACAGAAATACATTTTGCTAATGTGCCCTGCAAAATTCTCTTTACAAAATGCCTCCAAAATTCCTACTGTAGCTGCCAGGAGAGGGATTTTGCAAACCAACCTGGATTAGGGTGAAAGTACTTTATTTTCTAGGTAGAGAGGATTTTCCTCTACAACTCTGTTAGGTTCTTTCTTGATGGTTACTAGCTTTCTTTGTCAGATATTACCAGATTTTTTCCTCTGGAGTTACATTTTTGGCTCACACATGTCTAGTTCAGTGTGTTAATATTAATAAAGAATTTTTTAAAACTACAGTAGCTTCACAAACAACAACTTGTATGAAACTTTAAATGAAATATTGCTGTCATCCTAGTCCAAGTCATTAACTGGATAAGAGGGACAGTAACCCATGTGACAAGTTTTGAGGTAGCAACAAAATTGTTTAATTATTAAATGTATTATTTTTTGGCCAGTAATTAGACTGGGAGGTTCCTCCCATTTTCTGGGTTTGGAAGCTTTTTGTATTCAGGGAATAAGTTGACAACATTTTGGCATGAACAGTGATGATTTTTAGAAGATGCTTGTCTGAGATGGAAAAGCACACTGATGTGATTCTGTCAGAGGATGGACACGGGAAAGACAGTGCGACCAGGAAGGTCTGGAAACGGGGCCCAGGGGATTCTGGGTAAGCAAGGGATGCTGGGAGCACAAGGGAGCAGTTGCCTCGAAGGCTGAAAGCAAAGATGGTTGTTCGCCAAATTCTATCTTCGGTCTTTTGCCTCAGGCAGCAGTGTTAGCACTTCAGGTCCCATTAAAGAACTCTGGCTTTCAAGCAGATGGTGGCTTCGCTGATAACAGAGAAACAGTGGTGGGAGAAAAGATGTCCAGAACAAGCTTCAGAGAGCAAAACACCCAAGGGAAAAGTTATTAATGTTTCTTAGGAATGACTCATTGAAAGGGGGGAATAAAGACTCTTCAAATGGAAATAATTTATTTAAGAGAGGCAATATTACAATATTACCAAGTTCATGATCACTCTGGCTCTTTTCATTCTTTCTGCCTCTGTGTGGATTAATGAAGAAATAAAGGGTATCTAATTTGAAATAAAACATTTTTATAAGAGGTGTATTCTCTGCCCAGACAGGATAATTTAATCAAATGTTTGAGAAAGTCTCTGTGAGGAGAGAATATTTAAGTTGAGCAACAGGAGCTTGAGGATCAAAATAGTACTATATTTCTTAATAGTAGAAAAAATGAAATATGTTTGGCCTAGATAATATCAAGCAATAATATTGCTTGTCTAAGAAGACTTAAATTGTATAAGAATTAAATCAATGGGTACAATCAATTTATTTTTTACTTATTGTTATGTTTTGGATTTTCAATGTGGCCCAAACATTCATGTATTAAAAGGCTTAGCCTCTAGCTGACAGTGCTGAGGAGAGGTTGGGAGACATTGTGAGGTGGGGCTTAGTGGCAGGAGCTGGGTCACTGGGAGTGTAGGACAGGGTAACCCAGTCCTTTCCTCTCTTCCTCTGCTTCCCAACTGCCATGCGGTGAGCAGCCCCACCATAGCCACCTGCTTTCCACTAGGGTGTTCTGCTCACCACAGGCTCGAAAGCAACGGAGCCAGCTCACCGTGGACTAAACCTCTGAGACTGTGAGCCAAAATAAACCTTCTCTTCTTAGGTTTTTCTGAGACACCGTATTTTGTCCAAGTGATAAAGCTGACTAAGACCCTTTGCATGTACTTGTATGTGACATGTGGCTTCAAACATACACAGGTGTGTACATTAAGATTTGCACGCTTGTTTATGTCTATCTGTAGGAAGAACTTACATATATTATATTTGGTGCTAAATGATTCTACTTACTCTGGATGTTGTCTTATTACCTGTGACTCCACCTCCACCAAAAACTCTGGCCATTTTTAAATCAACCCAAGTTCCAGGAGTTTTTGTCATCGGCACTTTATGTTGGCTCTTTCGACCCCTCCTGAGGTTTGGTCTTCTTTTCAACCTTAAACTTGCCTTTGCACAGGCAACTCCTCAGCTCTTGTTTCGTCTGCATCTGGCTTCCATCTCATCTGTGGTTTCTGGGCACCACCAACCCTTTATGCTGTTCGTCAAACATGTCTGCGCCTTCCTGATCCTGATCCTGGCCGCTCGCACTGTCTCCACAGTCTGCTTCCAAGAATTAGCCTGAGGTAAGCATGAGGAAATTCTTAGCCTTCAAGCTGGTTTAGTAGGGATGTACATTTTAGTAAAATGTATGGCTTTGGCAGATTAGCTGTACCTCTTGGTTCTTGTACTTGTGTAATTCAGTTATAGACCTTAACCAAATATTGTTAGCCTGATTGAATTTGCTGTGTTGTCATGTATACAGAAATGAATAAGGCATAGTTCCTAGTCCCTAATTTAGTAGTTGAGAGAGACATATAAATAAATATGTATGGCGTCGCCATTGGAACAGGTGGAAGAAGGCTACCTTCCCACAATATAAAAGAGAATACTATACTATCCTTACAGGTAAGTGATGGTGCATTTCAATTTTCTTGGCAAAGTCCTCATTTATAATTTGCCCCAGCACCTCTTATAGCTTAGCATTCATTTCATCATCTTTCATTTTCCTAAATATACCAGGTTACACATAAATTACATGGTGACCCTACTGGCATTAGAGTTCCCCAGAAAGACGGAATCAATAGGATATTTATATAGTAGTTACAGATATGTAACAAGGGATTTATTAGAGGAACTGGCATATGCAATTATGAAAGCTGAGAAGTCTAATGATAGACTGTCTGCAAGCTGGAGAAAGTTGGAGGTTGGTAGCATGGCTCAGTCCAAGTCTGGAAGCCTGAGAACCTGGAGAGCAGATGGTCTTGCAGTCTGGGACTCAAGGCCTGAGGAAATCGGGAGGGGAAGGAGATTCATTGTGCAAGTCTCAAAGATGAGACTGGAGAACTTGGAGCTCTGATGCCTAGAGGCAGGAGGACATGGGTTTCCCCATGTCCAAAGAGTGACACAGAGCAGTTTGACTTTCCTTTTTTGGCTTTGTCCAGGTTCTCTGCCAGTTCGATGGTACCTACCCACCTTCGGTGAAGGAGACCTCCCCCTTAGCTCACTGATTCTAATGTCAATCTCTTCCAAAAGTCTCCCCACAGGCCCATCTAGAAACAATGTTTTACTAAGGTATTTGGATATTACTCAGGGCAACTAAATTGATTTCTGAAATTTACTATCATAGTTTTTATAGTGGGATGGCCAAACTTTTAAAGAGAATATGAGAACTGAGATTAAAATGGGCAGGAATTGGACAATTTGATGAAACAGAAATGGAAATTATTAGTGAAATAAATAGGCCAGGTAGCTAGAGCCACATGTGAATCTGTGGAATGCTGTGTCATCCACATGACTGTGATGAGTAAGAGAAGGACAAGGACAAAAAGCTTTGTGTTTGAGAAGAAGCCAGGGACCAGCAAGGCTGAAGAGTGTCATTCGTGCCAACGACCCTAACTTGTCTTGATAGACATTCGAGTCATATGGAAGTTATTAGACTTGATTATCTTTCTCCTTCTATTAGAATAGTGTGAGAAGAAGGGTAGCAAATGGGAAAAGCTTCAGAGAAGAAGTATAAGAAACACATATGGCAAATTAGATTTGATTACATAATTATGATGAATAATGGTGCTAGAGCCTGAACTGGCAGCATGTACTGTATTTCTTACTTGTTTTTAATGTGATATCACTGAGCTACTACATATAATAAAGACTTCCTATAGACAGGACAAAATACTCATCTCCAGTGATCCATTTTGGAATGATTAATGCTATTACTAGAGATTCTAGTCATATTATATGAGGGAATAGTATATTGATGATGGAGTATATAATTCTCCTGCTCATTATATTTGATCAAAAGTAGAATGCCTATAAACCAAAAAGAATCATGTACTTCTCTTAGTTAATGTAAGTATCTGGTAATAAAATTTTAAATATTGTAAGATGTCAGTGAAATTTCCACTAGTATAGCAAGTACCTGAAATAATCAACCTATGAAAAGGTTTATTTTGATTCTCAGTGTCAGAAGCTCCTGTCCATATTATGTTTCTGTGTAGATGTTTCCTAAGAGCCTCATAGGTGAGGTTTTGGAAAATGACTGGATTATGGGCACTTAGAGCTGACTTGCTGCTAGGAGACAGGTTCTGGTCAGAAGAGGAGGTCTCTGGAGCAAGGCCTAGAAGGGTCTGTCTTCCTGCCCAACTCTGACTGAACTTCATGATGTGAACAACTTTTCTCCACCGAGGCCTCCACCTCCCTTCAACCATGACCGATTGGTCCCATTTCTTATGGGTCTGTTGGGTACCAGATAGCACCTAAGGGCAGACAGTATGTGGTAGAGGAAAATAATCGACCTCTTGGTCAGGACATAAAATGAGAGAGAGGAAGAGGGAGATGTGGGAATTCCCAGTATTCCCTTCAAAAGCAGGCCCAACTCATTAACCAGAAGACCTACTAGGACCTGCTTGTTAAAGGTTCTACTACCTATCAGTAGTGCAATGGGCTAGGAATACAGCTTTTAACACATATGCCTCAAGTAGCTTCTTTAAACCTTGCACAAAGCTTCTGGGAACTCTTTAATTTGGTTCATCTCTAATTAAGACTGAAAAAGCCCAAGAAAGAAGAATGATTGATGTTTACTTATGTTTTTATACCATAACTGTGCACATTTCTGTCTCTCCTACAATTTAATAAGTTAAGTTTGAACAATTTTGTCATGAAAGGTGTTTAAATTATGATACAAAATTCCTAACATCTGAGGTATAAAATCATACTTAAGGCTTAGTTTCTCCTAAACATCTTAGCCTTAAGTACTGTAATTTCAGGTAGTTGCACTCAACTAAGAGAAATGTTTTCCAGCTCCTAAGAACAATTTCTGAAGTACTATTTAAAGCTTCAAGTTGTTTTGAAGTTATCAAGGCAAAATTCTCTTTCATATCAACAATTTACGCCATATTAACATGTCACTTTTTTGAACTATGCAAATTAGGAGCATGTGCTAATCAATTTTTATAAATAAATTCATACATAAAAAGAAAACTTAAAAATATTTGATTTACATTTTACTGTTCAAGATCATATTCACAGAAGATAAAATTGGGTTAATAGTATTCAATGTAAGAGTTTTAATTTTTTGTTTTGGGAGCAAGTTGGGCTTTGTTTGTTATTTTTGTCTCTTCAGTGCCCGGATTTGAGCCTTCTACTTCACACGTGGTAGGCTAGTGCTTTTCCACTAAGCCCCATTGCTTCCCCCAAGAGTCTCCTTTTCTAATCATAGGATTAAATAATAACCAAATGTTACAAATGTTTTTAGCTTTTCTTCTCAGAAATTAATATTAAGAATGTTTCCACCGTATATTATCTTACCTAAAATGAGTGATTTCTAATATTTTCTGTTTTGCATTTATTTATCAGTATCCATTTATGTCTCAGTGAAAAATAGACACACCAAAAAAATACTCTCAAAAACTAGTCTAGCATTCAATAATCTAATGAAGTAAAATGAGCTTTTTTGGGCCAGTGAGATAGCTCAGCAGTCTGAAGTGCCTTGTTAGGCAAGCTTAAGCAAGCACACAGGGAATGTGGTTCAATCTCCAGCGCCACATGTCATGCTAACCCTGCCCCGAGGTAGGCTGAGCCAGCCACACACACACACACACACACACACACACACACACACACACACACAAGCTTTTCCTTCTATGGGGACCTGTCCAAACTGCTTCACTTGGGCATGTAAGGACACTGCTGGACAACCATGAGGGTGTGACCTATTGTCAGCACAGGTAAGAACAGGGCATGACTACACAGCCACGAATAGGGATGGACAAGTGTGCATGTGCCAATGGGTCTAGCATGTAGGAATGTAAATAGGTGGTCATATCCTGTATAAGAATTACATAACAAAGATGAGGGTGCTATTATGCTGTCTTCTGCTCCTTGCTGCCTGCAGTTGTTGACGCCTTGCATATGAGCATTCTTTAACTTGGGAACTTCACCCTCAAAAATCTCCATAGGTGCCCCCACATGCAGCAGGCTGACACTTTCCTGCTTTATTTTTCATAATTAAACCCTTTGCATATCACACAACTTGTGACCAATAGCATTTTGTCCTGCAGGAATGCTACAGCACAGCTCTTAGATCCCCTAGAACAACATAGTTGTTACTTGAGGTTTTGATAGTGAGTGCTGCTGAGGATGACAGTTAAGGGTTTACCTTGGGCTGAAAACAACTTTCCACCCAAGATTACCAACCTTTTGTCAGGGTGCAACATCCACCAAAAGATGGGTCCATTTCTTGCCTTGATTTGTGACGTCTGTGAAGTCCTCTGTGCGATCCACTCACTACCTTATCGAAGTGCATCACAGTTTCACGCCTGCTTCCTCACCCTCTCACAGCTGTGAGTCACACCTGTACCCCCCAGTAAATCACCTGCATAAAACCATCAGCACCTGTTCCTGCTTCCTGGGGGAAGAAAAGAAACAGGTGGCACCAATGCTAGTCAAAGGAAGTACATCATGAAATAGAGTCTGGGAGCAAGATCATGTCATTGATCTTGGTAGGTGAGTGCTGTGGATCATTCATGTCATTTCCACCCTCCCCAATTCATGTGTTAAAGCTCTAACCTCAAAGTGATTGTATTTAGGAGGTAGAGTTTTTAGGATATAATAAGATTAAATGAGCCCTTAAGGTAATGTCCCAATCAGATAGGATTGGTGGGCCATGTGAAAATAAAAAGATAGCTACTTATCCTTGTCCCTTCCTCCTTTTCCTTCTATCTCTCTTTTCCTTTTTTCCTCCTCATCACATGAGAAAAAGTGAGAAGATGGCCAAAGTATTCACCAGGACTTAACCATGCTGGCCACCTGATCTTAGACTTCTAGCTTCTGGAATTGTTGGAAAATAAGAATCTGTTGTTCAAGCCATGCAGTCTGGGGTATTTTGTTATGAAAACCCAATAAAAGTCTGATAGTAAGTTATTGACAATTAGCAGTAGTGGGACAATTGCTAAAACTTTTGCCAATGTTGAATTCAGATGGGATGCTGGTAAAGCAGAATGCCTGATCAGTGCAAGTGTTTGGGTGATGCCATGGAAATGCAAAGATTGCAGGGATGGCCAACTCTTTCTGCGGGTCATTGGTGCACTGCACAAAGCAGTAAGACTAACTGGTAACTAGCCACCAATTTGATGTAAAGAATGAAAATCATACAGTGTTCTGGGTAGCAAACAAAAAAAATATCTAGGATTTTTGTTGAAAGATAGAAAGATGCAGAGGTGACTGAATTCTCAACACCACCAGGTTTGGTAGTCATGGTCAAGGCCCTGGTTGGCAAAGAATGGGATCCTAAGAATGGAGAGAGAAATCTGAATCAAGAAACTAGAAAATCTTGAATTTCTAGATTCTTAATCTTCTGTGAAGTGTGTCATTGTTCTCTGGAATAACTAGTCTTTTTCCCATTTCATGATGCAGTGGTTTCTGTCTTGCAAGATAATATTTGCTTCTCTCAAGATCTAGTTCCACTTTTCCACTGGCAGCAAAACAATAATCACTTTTAGCTCAAGAAAAAAACCCAACCACAGCAGTGTGGAGCATAATGGAGGAAAAAGACCATAGCACAAAATAATTGCAAGACCAAATCAAAGTGTGTCTCAGATAATAAGTCAATCCTTAATGCTAGGATTAAGGCATGGGATTTAAAATCAAAAAGTAAAAGTTTGTTCACATGAATTCAATTTTAAATGATAGTTTTGAATATCTGGCAGTGATCCTGCTGTGGGCTTAAGAAAGTAAGGCACACACAGAATGATGCAAAGGTCCTGAAACTGCCTTAAGACAAGAGGAGAAGAGGTCAACATTTGATGGAAGTGGACAAATTGGGTACAGGTCCTGCACAAGCCCAGCAAATACTCACCCCATGGGACTCTGTGCACTGAGAAGACTCAGGGCATATGCCACCTATCCCATATAAAAATGTCCACATTATCTGAGTACTGAAAGTCTCGGCCGACCATAGGAAACGCTGCTTAGACCTGGGCTTCCTGATGGCAGGGCGAGGTGCTAGAATCCCTAAGCGTTAGATGCCAAGCGGCTGTGTAAGACAGGAACAGCAGCAGTGACAGCACGCTCACTGTGATAAGGTGTCTGAGCTACGCACAACTGCAAGTGCTCAATAAAACCAAGATGAAAGATAGCTTGAACGCTAACAAAGGTATTGTTCAGTCTGTATAACTGAAATATCAAAAGGCTGTAGGCACATGCACAATAGGAAGCCACAACCCCTTTTCCTGATTCACAAACTGAGTTTTCAGACTTAGAACCCATATAATGGAAGTGATACCAGGAGTTTGGGAAGACAGATCTTATATAGTACTTCCATAACAAGTGTATAAGGAATTTCTTGTTTTCTTTCAAAAGAATTACATCCACTTGCTTGGGTAACCATATATGCGGAGAAAAAGAATGCCCTAACATTTCAAATCCTAGCAAAGTAGAGCCTCAACTGTCCTTGACATCTGAGGTCACCAAGAGTCATCAAAGCACTCTTGTGAAGGTGAGGATTTGGAAGTTAGGTAACAAAGCAGATGAAATCCTGACCATGGTCTCATTCACAGTGGCCTGATGGTTTCCTAAAGTCACTCAGCAATCATTATCTTGGACTGCAAAGGTATAATCTGAATGGACAAACTCAGTAGTCAGGAGAATCTCCACATTGATTTCTTGACCTGAGGGGCTAGAGCCATCACAGCAGGAAATGCCACGAGAAAGCTTTCAAAGCTTCTGAAAGAGTCCCTCCACTCCAGTTGGAAGGGAAATACGTAAGACTGCATCCTGGTGGAATGAGAGAGTGGTCTACGGGGCGTACGAGTGGCGGTCCTTTTCATAGTCCCATTCATTTCCTCAGGATTGCTGCTGCAAATTTCAAATATGCTCTCTGAAATGATAATGAGTTATTGAGCACTCAACCAAGTAGTTGGTCCAATTATAGATGCCCTGTCTGATGAGATGTTTTAAGGTACGTAATAACATAGCCTAAGAATGGCGTATACACCTATGGAGCTAGCAAATATATTCATTTTCAATCCTATTGGGAAAGAGAGTCAGAAGTCAGAAGCAGTTTGACTTCCTATGAAGCAGATAACTATCCATATGTAGTCTCATGGGGTTGGGGAGATAGCTCAGTGGAGTAAGTGCTTTTTTGGCAAGCACAAGGTCCTGAGTTTGATCCCTGGTACCACCAAAAGCAAAAACAAAAAACATATGTAGTCTCACCCCACAGCTGTCTTAATGTTCCCACCCTGTCATAATATAGTCCACAGGAACACATACTATTGGGATATTCTGCAGAATGTCACAGTGGTCCACTACATCAAAGACATTAATTGAACCAGATAATCGAGAAACAATGAATATGTGAGACTTTCTGGTAAGCTCCATATAGGCCCAGGCATGGGAAACCTATTGCTGTAGTCAGTGGTTCACAAGGGAATAGAGTTAACTCAAGACTTATCATTTATACTATTATTTTATAATATTCACCAAAAAAGTCGTATGTGTGAGAGCACAAGATATCTGTCCATTCGCTAGAGACCTGAAGAATCCAACCCAGGGCCCGGATCCCATGACAACGTCTTCCTCAAGTCTGTGTCAAGGACCAGCACTGGGAAGGCCCAGAGGTCCATGGTAGAAGCTAGAAAGCCTGTGCCACTGGAGTGAAGAATGCAAGCAGAAGGCTGAGGGGTCTGCGCTGGAGCCAGGAAGCAACTCTCAAGGCAAAGACCAGCACGCCCCAGAAGAGAACAGTAGCCATTCCCAGTGACGGCAAATACCCCAGCTCCTCCTCCCGTGACAATAGCAGGGCCTGTATCAGAGAAACCAGCATCAGCCAGATTCTCCAGGAACACCAAGAGCACACACTCTTGTCCTCCTGTTTCCCTTTCATGTCATTTTGGCAGCAATCCTCAGGTGGGTTGTCCACAGCTAGACTCTCACTGACTTGGTTCAGCTGGGCACTTCCACTTAAATTGGCCATTTCTTAATCCACCACACATATCCTACCACAGATGGTGGTCAGTAGTGTCAGAAAAGGTTTAGACATGAGTGAAGTTTGTCTCAAAGGAGAAGACACATCATTGCCTCTTACACCTGTCACCCAAAGAGGGAAACAGAGTGCATCAGTGGCTTTTATGCACTTGCAAATCCTGTATTCTTTTAATGAATTCTGTTCTTTTATCAAATGACAGAGGAGGCTGCCAGGGTCTTGTAGAACCCTAGCAGGAGAGCTTTGTGGCCATCCCTGGTTCCTATTCCAGTGGTCTTGTTGTTAAGGCAGTAAAAGCTGGCAGACCCTGTGGGATTACACAGAATAGGTTATACTATAACTGAGATAATTTTGGTAGAAAAAGATGCTCGCCAGTAGTAAACCACAGCAAAAGAACCACAGTGTAGACCCCCATGTATCTGGTGCATAGATATGCCATCTGCATTAGAAAACTCTACTCTGAGTTCTAGCTCACCACCGTGCTGGTGGAGTGATGACCAGGCATGAAGTGACACTTGGACCAGAATGCTCTGTAGTTTGGGTTCTATCAAATGTACCAAAACATAAGATGGGACCAGCCCACCAATAATAATCTCGTCTTACATGAATGTGACATATCTAGAATTGACCTGGGTCATCAAGTATTTCAGGGCTTGCACAACCATCTCATGGTCAGTGTGGGTTTGGTGGCAGGAAAAGAGATTAAACATAAACTCAGTACCACTCCACGCCATCCAAGCCAGTTCAGCCAACACTATGGCAGAACCCCCACATTTCCAGTGACAGAAACAATCACTTAGTGACAGTGTGGCAACGTTTCTAAGGAGCTTCACCAACCACTGCATGACAAGTTGGTTATGTTGGGCTCTTTCTACTCTAAAAGGAATAGCAGTTTGTCTTTATCGGACTCAACACATTCTGGGTATGTGTATAACTGCTTTGCTCCCAGGGCTTTGGTCGGCACCATTATTGGAGTGTCATTTGATTCACCAATACAAAGTCATGCAAAATAGCACCTTAGGAGAAAGAACCCATCTGACAGCACAGGAAGGACCACCATGAACATGTGACTATGGATCTACTAAGCCTAACACTGCATTATGAGCCGGAAGGTGAACTAGAGGGAAGGTGTTTTCAAAGAGAAGCTGAAGTGCCATCTTAGAGAGAATGTAGCAGTGAGGGTGAATTGAGGCTCCAGGACGGAATATGGATCGTCACTAAATGGGATTATGTCAGTAGGAAGAGTATCTATACAAAAGCAAGAAAAAAGAATGTTGTAATTAGCTTTGATTGGTTCCACTGATCCATTTGATCATTTTGCTTTGTGCTTCTGCAACTCTGGGTCCCGAAGATCTGAGAATCATGAACCTCAGAAAGTGAATGATTCCAACAGCGGTCACAGCAAGGTATGGTTGAATAAGATTTGTGACTGGTATCTGGTGACTTTGCGCTCTTCAGCTTTGGGCTGGTTGCCTGTAGGAACAGAATGTCCTAGGCTGAGGAATGTCTCTTCTGTGAGGGTGACGCTGAGGGAGCCACTGTGCAATGAACCCTCTTGGCCAACCTTCTGGGGGACAAACACAACATTCATGGCAGCCCGTTCCTTGTACTATTTGGATGCATTAACTTGCTAGGAATTTCACCCCTTCTAGGAAGAGCTCTCTGAAAATGCTGATTAGTTTCTTTCCTAGAAAAACAAACAAAACAACAACAATAAAACAGGAAATTAGTGACATAAATGGAAGTTTCTAATGTTGCTGCTAATGTCAGCAACTAAGA
The DNA here is from genome assembly GCF_000260255.1 of Octodon degus. Classification (NCBI taxonomy): domain Eukaryota; kingdom Metazoa; phylum Chordata; class Mammalia; order Rodentia; family Octodontidae; genus Octodon; species Octodon degus. The sequence goes on along the minus strand of NW_004524620.1, from coordinate 7,823,206 downwards.
GTCTTCATTCCTTTGTTTCTGAGAACGAGCTCCAGTGTGCGTGCCAACATCCGTACCACAGCCTCGCTCCCAGAGTTCTACTCTTCAGCATCTTGATTTCCTCTTTGCTCAGAAGGACATTAAACAATATGTGGAGAATGCACTGCTCCCCAATTGCTTTACAGAAGTGTGTTGACTTGAAAATTAAATATCATGTGATCTGTCCTTTTTTATTTTTGGTATTCACTTTCAGATTCTAGGATGAGTCTCCACATCTAAACTTACTTAGAAAATTAGTGAAGCTTCCCTAACAAGCATCACAAATTGAAAACCTTGAACCACAGAAATGTTCTTTCTAGGAGGTAGGGCTAGACACTAGCACCTGAGATAAACATGTTGGCAGGGTTGGGCTCTCCCAAGGGCTGCGCAGGAGGATCTGTTCCGGGTCACTTCTCTGCCTTTTGTTAGCTTGTGGTGACTTTCGATGTCCTGGGGCTTCCCGTGTGTTGCCCTCATCACTGTTTTCACCTCCTCATGACATTCCTCCTGTGTGTGTCTGTGGTTGAAATTGCCCCTCTTTATGAGGCGAGCAATCATATTGGGTTAGGCTCTCATGCTTCTCTACTCTGATACTTTGATCCCAATGCAATTTGAATAATTGCACATGTAATGACCCTGTTTCCAAATAAAATCCCATTCTAAAGTACTGGGGATTAGAAATTCAGCAAATGCATTTTGAAGGACACAGTTCACCTCTTGATGCTGAAATTGGTGGGCAGCTGTTCTATGCTTTAGCTCATTGAAGTGGTATAAAACATCAAGTTTAGAAGTGATAATCTTGTGACATTTTTAAAATAGGAAATTTAGATCACAATTCCTAAGAAAAATGGCTTTCTACCCACTTTCTGTGAAGGGAATTTCCCCCGGGGACTACATTTGAGATGAAGAAGCAGAAAGCCCTGCACTCCATGTACCTGTGTCTTTGCTCCACCTAAAAATTGGATGGCACCACATTGAAGGAAAAGAATGAAGTGTCCTCTCTGCATGAGGCCATGGAAACTAGTTACAACTAATCTTCTGGAGAAAGGGAATTCAATCTAGCAATTAGAATTATGGGCACAAGTTCTGGAAGATGAAAACTCTTGTCATCCTGTTTGGTTCACTGCCTCTGAAAAGCCCGCATGCCATGTCACACTGCCAAAGGGAACGTCTGCATCTGAGTTGGTGCATGCCTCTGGTGTTGGCAGTGGCCCCGTGACCACAGTGCTTTCTACTGCAGCTATTTTAGTGGCTTGGCTCTTTTGTATCCCCTCAGGTCTTATGGTGGAGCAAGAGGACACCCACAGTGGAAGCCAAGAGAGTCATCCTAATGAATGGCGTATTACAGACCTTTTGAATGTGATTTGCATTGTTTCATAGCCTCGCTGCCTAAATTCCTATGACTGAAGGATCAGGTTCAATCAGGCATAAAAGTGATGTGGCATCTTTTCTTTTAGGAAATTGGTCTCAAAAGTGCTCTTGTCACAGCTAAACCTCCCTTGTGTGCGAGGCACTGCGGATTGGTTGAGCACCTCATAGGAGCACGAAGCCTGTTGGGCGTCTCCAAGCTCCAGGGCTGGAACTAGTCAGACGCTCGGGAAGAAGAAGCGGGGCCCTGCCCACCACGCGCTACCTCTAGGCGCCAGGTCCTCGTGCCAGACTCCTGAATGCACCACGCTGGTCAACATCTGCAGTCCAGGGGTCCCCTCCTGACACCGTCCGGAAGGGTCAGAAGTGAGGGAAGGGGAAGGAGCCAAGCATGGGAGCAAATCAAAACACCTTTCAAAACGTCTCCTACCTGCTCACAAACGTGGGGGCCACTGATAGCCACCAGGAGCGAATCCCACGTGGCGAGGCCTGGGCCGCAGGGCAGGAGGAGCTCGTCGTTAATGCTGCCAAGGACGCGTGCGATCCCATTCCAGCAGCTCCGGCTGGGCGATGTCACCCGTCGCCGTCCGCAGTCGCTGTCGGAGGCGCAGCCGTGGCATGCAGTTCGTCCGCGACTGGCGCACTGGCAGGCTGGAGCTGTCTGCTGCGAAGGGCCAGGTTTCTTCGTTGGGAATTGAGGCTCAAATTTTCCAAAGCTTCAGTAGTGAAGCAAATGAAGGAGTGAGGACCGCGAGCCGCCAGTTCCTAGAAATTATGGTGGCGGCGCTGTAACAAGATCTGAACGAGACTCCGGCCTGGGAAAGAAGTCTGTGGAAACACTGGGGCTGAGTGCGGACGTTACAAGATACTGCCTACTGTGGAAGCCATGGCAGATAATGGTGAAGAGGGACCAGAGCCACCTCCCTGGCGATGAAGATTCTGGGCGGGCGGCAGAACTGCAGTGGAAGGAACCCAGATAGGTTCTGGCTCACAGTTCCATGCCTGAGGCTGTCACTTTCCAGTGCTGAGGTACTAAGCAAGTTAGCCTTTCAAAAATAGCTATTTTGGGGCCACGGAGATAACCCAGTGGAATAAGAGCTTGCCTGGCAAGTGCAAGGGTCTGAGTTCTATCTCCAGTTCCAAAAAAAAAAAAAAAAAAAAATTATTTATAGATATATGCAAAGTAAGGATTATGGTATCTCATATTTGATGTCATCATGAATATGTATCTCATATGCAGATTTTACTATGAATATACAGGTAATAGATTGATATTATATCTGTGCCTTAAACAAATATTTATTGAGTATCTCCTATGTGCTTGCATTTTTTTTTTAAAATGTATTTAGGACAGGGTCTACAGGGTCTCACACGTAGATCAGACTCAGTGATTCTCCTGTTTTCAGCCTCCCAAGCCCTGGGATTACAGGCGTGAACTACCACACCCAGTCTCAATTGCCATCTCAGTGCATGCCGGGGGCGGGGCAGGCACAGCAGGCTGGGGATGGAACTCTGGCCGTGTGTCCCCTAAGCAGGCTCTTTAGTGTGCTGAGCTATCTGGCCGGCCCCTGCTCTGGCAAATCTTAATGTGCAACAAGTATCTGTTGGAGATTACATTCTAGAGTGAGTGAAAAAAAAAAACAATACACAAATGAACACAGAAAGAAAGAAGCCATTTTCTCATGGGGAGGAGACCGGTAGCCATGTCATCCAGCTTGTGAGACCTATGGTCAAAATTTAGAAGGGTGTTATGTTAGGGAATTAAAACTGTTATTCCAGATTACTACAACGGTTCTTCCCATTCAATCCTGCAGACATGTCTGCTGTGTAGTCACTACTCCTGAGGTTGCTAATGGAGAAAGGAATTCTGTGGGCTAGCTCTGATGGGGAAGGCTTACAGCCAGGCAGTCAGCCCAACATGAGTGAGTGAGAGGGACACATCTCGGATCTCTGAACACAAGGGATAGTTCCAGCCCACACCAATCGACACTTCCTTTGCTTCTTTTTTTAAAGAAGGCTATTTTCTGGACATTGCATGTATCACAGCACTTTGAATTGCATCATCCAGCAGTGAAACACTAGCTTAGATCTCTGCTGTGTGTGATCCCATCCCTGCTGCACAGTGGAAAAAAGGTGCACATGCTTTAGGGTGGTCACGAAGCTCAGTTAAAGGTACCTACAGACTTCCCTGGTGCTCTTGAGTGGGGCCTGTATACCACAGGACACCGAGGCTCTTTAAGAATTAAGATATTGAAAAAAACGGCTTCAGGCCAACATCTTTGAGCCCAGAAGGAAGATCACATCTACAGATTTATTCTTTTCCATATTTCCTGTTAGATATTTTATTACTTGTCATAGAGCATATGATTTAAGTAGAGGGCAAAAATTAAAGTTATACTGGAAAAACATTTCAATGGAGAGAGAAAACTAAGCTATACAAATCTTGATTTGAGCTAGATTTGAGGCATGTGATTGTCTATTTTCAGTGTAGTATGTTTTGAAATTATGAGAAATGTCTCTCTCCTTTGGGCCCATGGGAAGAACATAGCTAAAAAGTGAAAAGGTGATAAACAGAAGCCTAATGTCATATAGGTGATAGCCGGGTTCATGCACAGTGGCCTTGTTTCTAGTGCTACCTTACTTTCTGCAGGAGGCGTCACGTAGGTGTACCTAGCCTGGCGTCAGGTACAAGTTAGACAACAACAATCCTTCATGAATGAATGTGGTCGAGGAAAAGGATGGATACCAGGCTAGCCAACACACACACACACACACACACACACACACACACACACACCTCACTCTTTGCAGTTTCATCCTCTATTTTTTAAATTCCAGTGAAACTCTCTATTCCAAGTGCTTTCTAAGTCTTTATCCACTGTGTCTTACTTCTGCTAGCTTGAAATGTTTTTCTTCCTCTTGTGTTGTTTCTTCTAGCTAGAACTCCCTTCTCAGCAGGCTCTCTCCCCTATTTCATGACTGAGTGCTTGTCAGGTCTTCCCAGCTTGACCACTTTCCTTGGATGTAGGAAATGCTGTCAGGTTTCCTGAGATTTCTCCGGCACCAGAGTCCTATGCACTGGATTTTCTTGAGTGTGTTCTTTCTCTCAGCCTTCAAGATAGCCTTTGACTTATCAAACCATTCCCATTTCACACAAGATGAGACTAAAGTCCCAGCTGGTGGGTGGTGGCGTGACCCATGGTCCTTGGTCATCCAGTAGCACAGTGTCAGACCATGGCTGACTATACCCATTCCTCCTTCCTTTGAGTTTCTCAGTCAAAACACAACAAAATGTAGGATAAGGACAAATCTGGGAAGTGTCCTTCGGATCCTTCTTAATCAGCCTGTGCAGAATCAAGCAGTTGAGTACTAGAGCAAGACTGGGGAAACAGCATTTTGGGGAAACTTTAATGGAGAGCTTTTTCACACACAACTGTTCCAAAAGCCACTCTATACAGCAGCTAATTAATCCTCTTGAGGCAATTACCCAGCCACCAGCTATGGTCTTCTGCAGGCCCATGCCCCTAGGCGCAGTCTGTGTTAAATAAGCAGCAGAAGAACGTTGAAGTGGCAGGTCTGCAGCCACTCCTTCCTGAGGTCAGCACTTCAGGCGCCCACGCCTCCTGGGCCCAGCGGCTCAGCACCACGCACAGGTGGGTGCTCTGTAAGTGATTTTTAATGATGGCGGTGCCGATGATGTATGAAGGTCTGTTTATACTTGCAGAGAGGGTCTTGTATTTTAACAAGAAGGACTCTTGATTGGCATTTCAAAGAGGCCAGTGTTGTTGGAAAATGTCAGCACCCTGCATAGGAGGGCACTTCATAAGTGCTAAGGGATTGGGTCTGCTAAGGGGATTAGGATAATTGTTTTGGAGTGAATGGGCAGGCTCAGTGGAGGTGACCTGAAGTCATTTTAATGGGCTTCGTGGAACTCATGGTGACAACTCAA
>NW_004524620.1:7809122-7817771 GCF_000260255.1 Octodon degus | reverse complement strand
AAGGGTCTGAGTTCTATCTCCAGTTCCAAAAAAAAAAAAAAAAAAAAGCTATTTATAGATATATGCAAAGTAAGGATTATGGTATCTCATATTTGATGTCATCATGAATATGTATCTCATATGCAGATTTTACTATGAATATACAGGTAATAGATTGATATTATATCTGTGCCTTAAACAAATATTTATTGAGTATCTCCTATGTGCTTGCATTTTTTTTTTAAAATGTATTTAGGACAGGGTCTACAGGGTCTCACACGTAGATCAGACTCAGTGATTCTCCTGTTTTCAGCCTCCCAAGCCCTGGGATTACAGGCGTGAACTACCACACCCAGTCTCAATTGCCATCTCAGTGCATGCCGGGGGCGGGGCAGGCACAGCAGGCTGGGGATGGAACTCTGGCCGTGTGTCCCCTAAGCAGGCTCTTTAGTGTGCTGAGCTATCTGGCCGGCCCCTGCTCTGGCAAATCTTAATGTGCAACAAGTATCTGTTGGAGATTACATTCTAGAGTGAGTGAAAAAAAAAAACAATACACAAATGAACACAGAAAGAAAGAAGCCATTTTCTCATGGGGAGGAGACCGGTAGCCATGTCATCCAGCTTGTGAGACCTATGGTCAAAATTTAGAAGGGTGTTATGTTAGGGAATTAAAACTGTTATTCCAGATTACTACAACGGTTCTTCCCATTCAATCCTGCAGACATGTCTGCTGTGTAGTCACTACTCCTGAGGTTGCTAATGGAGAAAGGAATTCTGTGGGCTAGCTCTGATGGGGAAGGCTTACAGCCAGGCAGTCAGCCCAACATGAGTGAGTGAGAGGGACACATCTCGGATCTCTGAACACAAGGGATAGTTCCAGCCCACACCAATCGACACTTCCTTTGCTTCTTTTTTTAAAGAAGGCTATTTTCTGGACATTGCATGTATCACAGCACTTTGAATTGCATCATCCAGCAGTGAAACACTAGCTTAGATCTCTGCTGTGTGTGATCCCATCCCTGCTGCACAGTGGAAAAAAGGTGCACATGCTTTAGGGTGGTCACGAAGCTCAGTTAAAGGTACCTACAGACTTCCCTGGTGCTCTTGAGTGGGGCCTGTATACCACAGGACACCGAGGCTCTTTAAGAATTAAGATATTGAAAAAAACGGCTTCAGGCCAACATCTTTGAGCCCAGAAGGAAGATCACATCTACAGATTTATTCTTTTCCATATTTCCTGTTAGATATTTTATTACTTGTCATAGAGCATATGATTTAAGTAGAGGGCAAAAATTAAAGTTATACTGGAAAAACATTTCAATGGAGAGAGAAAACTAAGCTATACAAATCTTGATTTGAGCTAGATTTGAGGCATGTGATTGTCTATTTTCAGTGTAGTATGTTTTGAAATTATGAGAAATGTCTCTCTCCTTTGGGCCCATGGGAAGAACATAGCTAAAAAGTGAAAAGGTGATAAACAGAAGCCTAATGTCATATAGGTGATAGCCGGGTTCATGCACAGTGGCCTTGTTTCTAGTGCTACCTTACTTTCTGCAGGAGGCGTCACGTAGGTGTACCTAGCCTGGCGTCAGGTACAAGTTAGACAACAACAATCCTTCATGAATGAATGTGGTCGAGGAAAAGGATGGATACCAGGCTAGCCAACACACACACACACACACACACACACACACACACACACACCTCACTCTTTGCAGTTTCATCCTCTATTTTTTAAATTCCAGTGAAACTCTCTATTCCAAGTGCTTTCTAAGTCTTTATCCACTGTGTCTTACTTCTGCTAGCTTGAAATGTTTTTCTTCCTCTTGTGTTGTTTCTTCTAGCTAGAACTCCCTTCTCAGCAGGCTCTCTCCCCTATTTCATGACTGAGTGCTTGTCAGGTCTTCCCAGCTTGACCACTTTCCTTGGATGTAGGAAATGCTGTCAGGTTTCCTGAGATTTCTCCGGCACCAGAGTCCTATGCACTGGATTTTCTTGAGTGTGTTCTTTCTCTCAGCCTTCAAGATAGCCTTTGACTTATCAAACCATTCCCATTTCACACAAGATGAGACTAAAGTCCCAGCTGGTGGGTGGTGGCGTGACCCATGGTCCTTGGTCATCCAGTAGCACAGTGTCAGACCATGGCTGACTATACCCATTCCTCCTTCCTTTGAGTTTCTCAGTCAAAACACAACAAAATGTAGGATAAGGACAAATCTGGGAAGTGTCCTTCGGATCCTTCTTAATCAGCCTGTGCAGAATCAAGCAGTTGAGTACTAGAGCAAGACTGGGGAAACAGCATTTTGGGGAAACTTTAATGGAGAGCTTTTTCACACACAACTGTTCCAAAAGCCACTCTATACAGCAGCTAATTAATCCTCTTGAGGCAATTACCCAGCCACCAGCTATGGTCTTCTGCAGGCCCATGCCCCTAGGCGCAGTCTGTGTTAAATAAGCAGCAGAAGAACGTTGAAGTGGCAGGTCTGCAGCCACTCCTTCCTGAGGTCAGCACTTCAGGCGCCCACGCCTCCTGGGCCCAGCGGCTCAGCACCACGCACAGGTGGGTGCTCTGTAAGTGATTTTTAATGATGGCGGTGCCGATGATGTATGAAGGTCTGTTTATACTTGCAGAGAGGGTCTTGTATTTTAACAAGAAGGACTCTTGATTGGCATTTCAAAGAGGCCAGTGTTGTTGGAAAATGTCAGCACCCTGCATAGGAGGGCACTTCATAAGTGCTAAGGGATTGGGTCTGCTAAGGGGATTAGGATAATTGTTTTGGAGTGAATGGGCAGGCTCAGTGGAGGTGACCTGAAGTCATTTTAATGGGCTTCGTGGAACTCATGGTGACAACTCAAGCTAGTGGATTAAGATGCTCTGATGGAAATTCCCCATCTCTGCTCAGCATTGGTTCCACTGAGATGCTGGCTGCCTATTGTGTTTCTGTGCCTGATTGGGTGACTCAGTTTCTGGACTTGGGCAAAGAAGTGCTGATCAAAGAAACTGCCACCCCACCATGTGGCACAGGGCTCCTTTGCCTCCAAAGATGAAAAGTGCCTATTTCCAAGGCACTTCTCATTTGAGGAGAACCTTTTAATTCATGCCAGTTCAAGATCAATCAGGGATGAAGCCCAACGCTGTCAAAATTGAAAGTTCCATGGATGAAAGTAAAGAAGGAAAAGTTCTTGCTCATAAGTAAGCATGAGACTGGGTTTCAGAAATTCTTATTGCATTAAGTCTGTAAGCTTTAGAAATAAAAGATAAGTTTCTGAATGAATTCACATGTAGATCCAAGAGCTAAAGAGAATAGTTGTTTGTATAATCTAAGTAGTTATATTTATCTGCAACATTTTTACATGAGAGAAAGAGAAAAATTTAAAGTACCAGTTGACCCAGCCAACTATTACTGAATCTGGGTATTTTGTGGCCCAGAGGCTGGGATACTACCATTGCCCTTCATCTTTGTATATTTCAGCTGTAAGCCAACTTCAATTTCTTTGTGCATGAGAGCATCCCTTCACCATAAATACCACTTTCACCTTCAATGAATTGCAAAAGTGTACTGTGAAAACAAAAACTGGCTTTTGCCCCAAGTTCATTTCATCATGAATATACGAGCACACTTAAACATTGTTTGATAATTTCAGACTTTACAGTGTTGTATGCTGGCAGGGGCAACAATGTTCTGCATGGTTGTGGCTTATCAGAACCAGATGCTGCTCAAGGCAAGGGCTAGAGTGGAAGAAGAGAGAGGTAGAGGGCAGGCAGGGAAAATACCCGCCTGCTCACCATGAGCGTTCCAGTTTTGCTGCAGTGTAAGGTTTGCACCTGCAGCAAACAAACTTTGGGTTTCTCTAGAATGCAAATTGGGGAACTGTATACACAAATGGCTCTTGGCCTGGACATTCCATCCCTTCCCACACTGGTTTTGTAAATGGCATCTTAACACCCACGTTGCATTTCTGGCCTGAGCTGCCTATAATCATTTCAGTTCTTTCAGTGACTGGACAATAATTTCTTAAGAGACTAGATGCTTTCCTTTTTTAGTTTAATGCTTAAATGTGCTTTATTTATGGAGTGAAACTAGTCCAAGATAGCTCTTCTTTAAATTAAAAAAAACCTGCAATAAAATTTACTGTTTCACTATGCAAGATTCTTTTTCTGCAGACACATTCATCTCTGAAACTCCTCAGTCAGGGATTCTCAAAGGGCCAAGAAGAGTGATGAAGATTTTGATGAAATAGGTCACAACTTTGAAATATTCTTTTTCTACAGTAGTGTCAGAAACACCGAGTAGTTTTTACAAGTTGAACTTCCTGGAATTCAACCCAAGTCTACTGAATCAAAATCCCTGTGCTAGTTCAGGAATCTTCCATACACAGAGGCTGGATAAGCACTTCTGTAAGTGAATTTCTATCAGATGCTACCAGCTTGTTTTCAAGGCTATTCACTAGACCTATTGCAGTAGCTTGGTTAAAGAGGTCTCAATATTATACAGAAGCTATCCAAAGTGTTGCCATCCTACACTTTTATCTAATTCCAAAAAGATGGATTGTTATCCCAGTGATTTATTTCAAACAAAAACAAGGAAAAATCTCCTCTCTGAACCTCTCTTCCCCATTTCACCTCTCCTTTGCTTTCTTCTTCTTTCTCTTCTCTTAAAACTTTCCTGGCTTCAGTTACAAACATATGTGACATAGTAAGGAAGATAGAGGGGAAAATGCCAGATAACAATAAAACATCAAGGTGAGCCAACCTCATTTGGGGGATTTATGCAGAGAGTCTGAAAGGGAAAAATTAATTTACAGGTGGGCTCTCCAGGGGAAGGTGGCACAGTGCAAGGCTTTTAGGGAGATCATAGTGGAGGTGCAGAGCGGGGTACTGGAGCAGGCAATGGATGTGATTTATGAAGGAGGCAAATGGCACTGAGCTGCAGATAGCGAGGTGCGCCAACCTGATGTGATGCACAGCCCAGAGTATCCATGATGGAGAACGTCATGTGAAGCACAAAAAGTTTAGAGAAATTCCTTTGGTTGACTCATGCGCCAAGGAAGCGACTATTCATGTTCTTCTATCCAGCAAGGTGGAACCGCAGCTTTAGCCAAAATACCTGCATGTTGTTCCTCTCCAAATCCTAAAAATGAAAAGAAACACAACAGGTAAATTCTCATGGTCACAAAGATATTTAGTATGTTTTTAAATTAAGGTCATTTTTGTGACTGATTTACACACAGTGTCTACAAGGAATTAGATGTTTTGTTTTAAACCTCCCCTGAGGTGTGGTGTAGCACAGTGGCTGTGGGCCTCTTGTCCTCCTCCCGTCTACTCTCCAGATACAGTGGTTTTGTTAGATATTATGAGAAAAAGTTCATTTAGATTAAGATTTCGTACTTGGAAGCCCCAAATCAGAGGGCACAAGAAACCACTTCATGACAAAGAGCTTAATAGAAGCAAGTAGTTGTTAATACAGCCCAGAAAAGATGAACTGCAGGGACAGCAGTGCAGTGGACAGGTATGAAACACGAGTCATTTGAGGAGGGCAGCCTCAGGCAAGAGTTGCTGAATAGACAAGGGGACTCAACAGTGGCACCCAGGAAGACATTTGAAAGTATATATATATATATATATATATATATATATATTTGCTTTTTGATAAATCTTCAGTATGAATCTGATTATGAATCTGACTATGAAGTGAGAAAGAGGAGGAGGAAGGAGTGAAACAGATGCAGAAGTGGAGGTAGGAACAAGTTGGCTACACGTCTGGTGTAAAGCACGAAGGAACCAATGACAAGAGACCAACCACCGTCAGAGACTGTTCTGCCTTTAGGTGAGTATTATTTCTGTACATCAAATCAACATTGTTGAGTTATTTTGGCGGAAGCCTGGACCCAATCCTCTAATTTGTCTTATAGCAAAGAAACTGACCTCATTTTCCTGTTGCGGTTCTGGGAGAACAAAGTCCACACACTCTTTTTCTTTGGCAGGGTTGGTTCTGATTATTCAGGTCCAGGTGAACTGAATTTCCTAGAAAGTCCACCGGGAAAGCAGAAGTTGCACAGTGCAAACTCTAATCGTAAAACACTTCTCCGAGTGGAAAACAGATTGGATCACGTACTCCTTTCCTCCTGTCACCTAGTCTGTCCCTCTAATTTCTGATTCCTGGTTGTGCACCAAGGACATTAGGGATGTGAGAGCAACATGGTTATAAAATATTTAGCTCCAGGCCTGGCAGATTTGGCTTCTGTGATCCTGCCAATTGGGTGGGTGCCTGCCATCTCCCTCTCAGACCCGTCCCCGAGGGCTTCAGAACATGCGCAGAGACAGGCTCAGGAACCGGTTCTAAAATTAAAATCATGGGCTTGTGCAAGATCAGCCTCCTTTTATTACTTTTTTGAGTTTAAAAACTTTTTACTGGTACAGTTTAGATAAACATAACAATGTTTGTCGCAGGGGACTTGTGCAAATCAGTCTCACTTTAGATCTAGGACTGAATTCTGTCAGTGCGCGTGAAGTGAGAACATCAGCAGGGCTTTGCTGAGCAGGAAAGAGCTCGGCGCGTCCGTAGGGATTACAATTTATATTAAAGAAAACACAAACTCTGTGCAGGCCAGCAAATAAAAACAATAAAAGCGCACATGTAAAGCTGCAGATCATAGCCTTAGAGACAGCAATTTACGATTGTGCCTTCACATCACGTTTCATAGTTCCAAATGCCATTCCAAACTGAAACTGCAAGTCAAGTTTGGATTTAGGGATATGCTCAGTCATTTACCTTCCTTGCAATATTAATTATTAGACTACTCAATGAAAGGTAAGAAGAATAGCTAACACTTTAATTTATGTAAGTATATATCCTGTTGTATTCATCTGATTTATACGCAGCTGTATGTACACGTACGCTGTGTATATACAATTGCTTCTTGATATCCGGAGGTGGTATCGGCAAAATCAAATGACTTTCAAAAACATTCTAAGGCACACAGGAGTGAAAAGGGAAAGGGAGCCACGCCATTGGAAAGAAGGGTCTGTGCAGGCACGGTATTATCATGGCTGTTGCTTCTGTTATTTCCTGACTTGTAGAATGCCTGATAAGCTGTAAGGATTCCACTCACAAATACTGACTTAAAAAAAATCAGTGTTCCTCTATTGTTTTCTACCTCTTGCTGCACCTTATATTTTAAACAAAGTACTGGGGAATCAGTGACCAATACACTAGGATAGCAGCGTGACCTCTCCGTGTCTAAAAGAAGAACTAAAGGGAAACAACTTTCCTCCCTCAGTGCCATCAATAGGAAATGTGTGATTTTGTAGTTTGTTTATGCCCCATTGAAATAACACATTGTAGGACTGTATCCTAACCAAAGAGGCAAATATGTAGCAAATCTGAACCAGATAAACCCTAATAGTGTAAATGAAACCTTTAGAATTGCGTGAACCACGAGCAGCCTTGCAACTCTTTCCATGTGCAAAGAATTGAATGAAGACGTATGGCCACCATCAGCTTGGTTATTTAATTCTGAGATGACACACATATTAATCTAACTGAAAGGGGAAGCTACTATATAGCTGGTTGTAATTAGCCGACCACAAATTTCTATAACCACTTCAGTCTAAACCAAAAGCCAAAATGCCATTTCATGATTACACCATCCCCCCCAGATTTGCATTTCTTGATGAATTCCCAAGGTTAGGATAGGAGCCATACTGTAAAACCAACCCTCAATTACACCTTTTTAGAGGGAAAGATTAGTGGCAGGTGGTGCCTGCTATAAAAGTCTCATTAAAACACCTTCTGCTGGAGCTTCACAAAAGGAAGCCGCCAGATGGAGACCCATCTCCACATGGCAGTCTTACCTCAAATGAGAGTTTCACCTGACACTTTGGGGACAGACAATTTTTTTCTCACCTAACAAGCCTCTGAGGTTCAAAAGACGATCTATTAGGATTAATCGTACTTGATCACTAATCCATTGTAAGGCCATATGCTGAGAGCGGTGTTCACCGTTAAGCCTGGAGCCAGGTAGAGCCCCTCCGGTCATGTAAACCGGCCCGTTTTCCTGCAGCTAATCTAATTTCACCTCCTCTCAGACCCCATGTGCCAGGAGCGATGCTTAACTCTTCCTACACCGTCTCTGATGCGTTTTTGAATGGTAGCAAATCTGATCTCCAAGGTAATGATGCTGAAACCTGCTGACTAATTGGAAAGTGATTTTCCTGGTGTCGCTGCCTAGTGAGGAGAACGGATAAAAGGTATTTGCTCCATTGTGCACAGACTCAAAGGCCGAGCCCTGGCTTCCTTCTCCTCACAGCTTGAGGTTACTCATCTGCTTCTTCTCCCGAAATGTGTTTGTGGATCTGTGATTTACTGGATTGGAACAATAGGCCAGCTGGGCAGTGAGAGTGAAATTTACGTTTCAGAGAGGAGATTCTGTCACCTTATGCAGTCCTTGAGGTGGCAATTTTTTTTTCATGCTTTGCCTTTGGTATGGGTCCAAACCATTAAATGTTGAATTGTATAATCGGAACATGTGCTCACTCTCTGTCTCTATCTCTCTCTGTATTTCCCTCACTCTCTGTCTCTCTGTCTCTCTCTCTCGCTCTCTCTCTCTCTCTCTCTCTCTCTCTCTCTGTCTCTCTGTCTCTCTGTCTCTCTCTCTCTCTCTCTCTCT
>NW_004524620.1:7794157-7809022 GCF_000260255.1 Octodon degus | reverse complement strand
CCTTTTTTGCTCAAGGCCCATGTTTAGGAGCTGTTCACAAAACAGTAATCATACACATATGGCCATGTGAGCCCCATCCATTTTGCTCTACTACTGGGCCCCAATATGTGGAGTTACGTGGAAGAACTTTCCAACTTCTCTGCAATGTTCTGGCCACTTGCTTCCAACTCTCTAGACTGCTAGAGGGAATAGCGTAGTTGACCCATTTGCAATGTGTAGGAGAGTAGTTTCAAGAAATCAACCATTGTCCTAAGATGACACTACACACTTGGTGAATGGAGCTGGTGTACTGTTATACTGCATGCTGGGCTAGGCTGCAAACTGCTCTCCCAAATACCATGCGAGAATTATAATGATTGTGAGATCTAAACAGTGTTTTGAACATATGATCCTTATATCATATAATTATCGGGCTGGCGTGGGTTGGGGGAGACATTAAATTGCAGATTTTCAGGGCTCAGAATTAAAATCTCTGGGGGTAGAATCTGGGATAAAGTCTCCCGGTGATGCCAACAGATGTACCCTACAGTTTAAAGGCCAGTGCAAAGGCCACCTGATGTCACTGTCTACGCTGACACTGATGGCAGGCCACGTCCCGCAGACCATGGGGCTCTCCTTTTCTCATACTGAAGACCAGGTAACATTGGTCAGACCAGAAAGGGAATGAAAAACTGAACCCTGTTTGTTCTCTGGATCAAATTTATAACTGTTCAAGGTTGCTATGTGTGTTTTGTATTATCCAAATGGAATATCTAATATGTGCCATACTGTAGATGTTTACAAACCCTTAAAAAATCTCAAGTTTCTAATGACACACATAAATCATTCTAGCCTTGTTCTTATAGTTTATTTAGTCACCAGACACCAGAGATAAAAATATAACCCCAGTATACTGCAGCTGGAAGAGTTTATTTTATCATACATGAAAATAGCTAGCTTTGGACAAATAAGAAGGAGCCTCCAGGATATATTTTACAAAGGGCGACTGGAGAAAAGAGAAAAGAGAAAGAATAAAAGAAATGAAAAGAGAAGCACCAGAAAAACTCAGGAGTAAGTCACTCTCTTGACTCAGAGTCCAGGCTTTCCCTGGAATTATGTGCAGAATGTATTCCTTCTATATTTGATGCAATTACATTTCTAGAAAAAGCCATTTTCAGTTTCAGTAATGTTCATGCTTGTTCATAAAGCTGATTTTTACTTTACTATATTAATTCATATAAGATGTGCATATTTTGTACAAGTTTTGGTGATCTAGAATCTGTGAGACAGATTCTAGCTCATTCCAAACTCAATGGAAACCAACCTCATCTCTCAGCACGCCACCTTTAAGTCCCTTGGACAGCCATACACTCAGTGCTTTGCTGAAAGAGAAGGAAACTCAGGAGAAAGAAAACAAATGTACTATGAACAGCACCCAGAAGCACAAACAAAAGAGGGTTTTCTCCAAGCAGGCCCTGGGGCCTCTCCACCTAATCATAAAAAACAACTGGGGTTCTCTCTGTTTGCTGCAAGACAGTAGGCAGCAGAGTGGGGCAAGAGAAGAGGTGGCTTGGGAAAACCAGGAAGCAGCTGCCTGGGCCAGGCAGCCGTTTCCTTGTAGGCGTCACCATGTCCCTGGGACCACAGTGGGACCTGCAGAGCCTAGAGGATTATCCCCAAGCCAGGGGCCTGGTTTTCCTAAGCAGCCAGAGACACTGAAGCAGCCTCCTCTCTCTGAGTGTTTGTGGGGTGGGGGCCTAGAAGAATTGTGCAAGGCTCCAAGTTGACCACGTGGCCAGTAAGAGAAAAGAAAAACCTGAACGAGTTCCGATTGGTCTATGAGAATCAGGAGGGAATATTATCTCTTCCACAGAGTTCTTCAGGAAGGAAGACTCTGTTGAGACTTCAAGGAAGTCCCGCACGTGCGGAGGGGTCCAGAGCTAAGTGAGTGATTGGAGAAATGCAAAGGATCCTCCATTTTAGTTTTTCATACTATTTCTTTGATAATATTCATTGCTGCAAAATAGTACACTACCCATAATCATTACAACATCATTCAAAGCTTTTAGTACAAAACAGTTCTCTGCCTTGGAAAGAATTAATGTAAATTCTTACCAAGTGATAGTTATTTGTTGTCTTTCCTTTATATATTGTTCAGGTTCAACTGAGTCAAGTTTGAATTCTCCTTGCCGTAGCCCCCTCTTTCAGCTTTTCTTTGGTTGTTGTTTCTTCATTTTGTTTTCCTTCTTTTGCTCCCCACATCCTCTCTGTTTATATCCGGAGGGTGTTGCATATCCTTGCATTTATCTGAGTTTTGCTGTTTGTGGCTGCCCATGGGTCACTGTCACCATCCACAAGGTTCGTCTTTCTGACACTCTCCTGCTTTCTCCAGGCCTTAGTAATTTCCAGCACTCACTGAAAGTCACTATGTTTTCTAAGAATACATAATTTTTTTCTGGTAGTGCTTTTGTGTCCACATTTCTTGCTTTAGGGCCCGGTGAACACATGCCTTTCTTGGGATTCAGTGTTGCACAGATTAATATGCACTAGCAAGACTATCCTGGGACAGTAGAAGCATTTTCACTAGGAAGACGAAGAAGAGTGAAAAGACATGGTCGCGACTCCAAAGAGCAGCCCTCTGACTCTTTCCGCGCTCCTTAGTCCACCTGCTTATCCACATTAATAGATTTTTTCCTCCTATAATGCGTTAGCCTATGGGGCTTTCATTTTTCTCTGTTCAGCTCAGGTTTCCCCCAAAGAGACACACAAGCTCCAACTAGGACAAGCGAAAGGGTAGAGGAGCAGAATTAGCTGCCAGAGCGCCAGCAACTGCTTTCACTCCGGCAGACCACCAGATTCAGGCAACCTAATTTCTTCCCATTTCAGTAATAGAAGGCTGGGGAGTGACCTTTGCAGGCTGGTGGGCAGGAGCCGAGAAACACTCCCCCAAATGAGCGGGGATGTGTAACTGTTTACTCCGGAGCATGCCAGCCTGGAGCTAATGACACTAATCCCCCTACTGCGTTTCATTAGGTGACAGACAGGGAGCCACACTTTGGAGGGAATAGGCTGCTACTCCCCCCAGCCAGCTGTGAAGAGGAGTCACTCCAGGACCAGAACCACCTCCCCTCATTTGCTTTTCTTCCTCTATTATCCCTGACATGTTCACTGAACTACAGGCTGCATATGTTTAAAAATAATTAAATGTGCTCTAAACAAATAGGCAATGTTTCCACGATCCCTGCAATGAGTGTTCTGCATGTTTTGACAGATTTTTCTGTTCGTTGGATTTGTCAAGCAGACTGGCTCTTGCTGTCACTCCCGACAACCTTACAGATAAATCCCCAGGGCAGGCTTGCTTGCCTGCACACCTTCTCAAGCTCTGACCTTGGACATAGAGAGCTTCCAGCCTGAGGGTCTCTAGTCCTTGGGAAAATTTTTGTCTGATGTTCCAGGGCAACGTGGCCTGAAAATGAAGCAATTAGACAAAAGACAATAGGAGCACAAATAAATTTGGGACTTATTATGAATAGCAAAGATACTCATAAACAATTACATGAGAAAATAGGCTATCCTGGGACAGTAGGAGCATCTTCAGTAAGAAGATGAAGAAGTAGGAGGAGAAAGAGAAAAAAAAGGCACAACTTAGAAAGCTACATAAAATCCAACATAAAAAATTAAAAATATGTCTAGGGGCTGGAGAGATGGCTCAGTGGTCTAAAGCACCTACTTGAAACAAGCTTGGCAAAGCACAGGGACCGCAGTTCAATCCCCCAGCACCACATGCCAGCCAGCCTGCCCCCTGGTGGGCTGAGCTGGCCACACCCACACACACAATAAATAAATGTAATAAATAAAAATAAATAATTAAAAAAAAAGAAAAAAAACTTATAAAAAAAAATTAAAAATATGTCTAAAGAAACAAGTCAGAGGGAAAAGAGCTTTGATGAATTGATAGCCTCCCAAAATGCAAAAAACAAGTCTAATTGTTTCTTCAAGAGGGACAAATACCCTTTTCATACACAGCATACACTGCGATAGGACCAGCCCTGCCATCAGTGAGCTTCATTTAGTAATGGATTGATGGCTCCACGAGAGTTTCTTTATTGTTCGCTATAGAGTTAGTACACCTAGCAAAAGCGTAGCCACCCTGGCAGTGTTATGTGGGTGAGCAACATAAAAATGCATGCGTTTGCGCAGCCAGGGAGGCCGGGGTGTAGGAGAAGAGGAGCGATGAACATATTTTGGTTTTGAAAAGGGCTTTGATGATCTGGTTTAAGCCAGGGCCAGCTTTCAGAGAACCTGAGAAATGAATGTACTTTGAGCCCTTTAGGCAATAGACTCAATTGTGACTTGACTCAATATTGATGGCACTTAATGTGCAAGAACATTGATTTACATGTTGACTGCTCTGACAGTTGACGTTGTCCAAGGTAGTCTTAATATGCCATAATTTTTTAAAGAGCCAACAATCCTGCTAGAAAGTTTAGTTTCTCCTCAAGCAGGAACGGCTTGATATTTTACAAAATGCATTATCAAGCCCAAAATTTTAGGGCCAGGGAGATATCTCAGTGCATAATCACCTGTCTGGCAAGTACAAGGTCCTGAGTTTGATCTCTAGTACCCAAACAAACAAACAAACAAACAAAAAACAAAAACAAAACCTAACATTTTACACCTAGATTTGCCAAACTACAGCCTATGGGTTGAAATCCTGAGTGCTACCTATTTCAATATGACTTGTGAACTACAACTTTGACATTTTTAAAACACTGGAAAAAAAATCAAAAGAATATTTCTTTTTTATTTGTGTTTGTTTTTTTGGTGGAACTGGGGATTGAACTCAGGTCCTTGCGCTTGCCAGGCAAGAGCTTATTCTACTGAGCTATGTCCCTAGCCCCAAGAAGAATATTTCATGATGTGACAATGATCCGCAATTTAATTTTTCTTTTTTTGTATTTTAGGGAAGGGTCTACAGGGTGTTCAGGGTCTCACTACTAGATGGGACTCATAGTGATCCGCCTGTTTACAGCCTCCCAAGAGCTGGGATTACAGGTGCGTGCCACCATACCCGGTCTCAATTGCTGTCTCAGCATGCCTCGGGCTGGGCTGGCACAGCAGTCCTGGGGATCGAATCCCTGGCCCCTGCCCCTGCTTGCAGGTGTTTTAATCTGCTGAGCTATTTGGCCGGCCCTTGCAATTTAATTTCAGTACTTACTAGTGCAGCTTCTTTGGAATTGAGCCAGTGTGTTCTTTTGCACTCTGTCTGGACAGCTCTTCTACTACTTTGGCCCGGAGGCTGCAGGAACTTACTGTGTGGCCTGTAAAGGCTGAAGTGTTTACCTCTATCCAGGCTTTTACGGGGAAAGTTTGCTGACACTGGTTCTACACCATACACCATGGAGCATAGCTACAAGTCTTAAGTATCTTTCCTGATAGACTTTGAAACAAGACCTGGAATTGTTCATGTTTGCTGGAGAACTGTTTAGTAAGAAGCACCAATTCATAGTCATGTTGGCTCTTTGAGTCAGAAAGGCTACCGCTAAGGAATGTACCAAATGGCACAAGGTGGGAAACACCAAGACATTCAACAGTACAGGAAATGATCGAATAAATCACACTCTAGCTAGTCAATGAAATACCTTGTAACTGTTAAAAGGATAATTAAGTATATGTAAGTAGTACAAAATAAAATAATAGATATTGTCCTAGCCTACCTGCATCATCATTTCCTTTATAGGAGAGAGGTTCCTTGTTTTGTGATAATCCAGCAATTTCAGCTTTCATTGTGATGACTGGGAAAAAACACTGAACTGTGCCGAGACTGGAAAGGCTAATTTGATTTATGTTTTATGAGAATGGTGATAATGCTCAGGGAATAAGAAAGGAAAGGGGCTAGGAAGGGAATGACCTGGAAAACTGGAGAGAGGCAGGGCAGCATAAAGCAATGCATTAATGTTCTAAGATTGTTGTTTAAAAAGCTTTCTAAGACAGGTGGCTTAAAAGAATAGAAATTTATAATTTCTCTGTGTGAGAGGCCTGAGGTCCAAATTCAAGGTGTGGAAAGACCGTGCTCCCCCTGAGCGGCTCAGGGAGTGTCTATTCCCTCGGGGAGGGTCCGCTCCTTCTCAGCCTAGACTGGTAGCTTCAGGGGCTCCTTGGCTTGGGAATGGCTGTTCTACTCCCTTGTCCTTCTCTGTGTTCTTGTATAAGTCATTCTGGATGAAGTCTGTTCCCCCAATTACTGTCTTTTAATTTGATTTCTTCTTAAAGGATCCATCTCCAAATTTCCTGTCTTAAATTAATTGTCTCTGTAAGGACTTTGTTTCCAAAGAAGGTGCTCTGAGGTACTAAATGTTGCGAATCCAAAATATACCCCCACCTTGGAGAGACACAGTTTAATACTTATCAACAGAGACAATGAAACACTTAAAATTAGCTGAGGTTGGTGAAGATAGTGGTGAAACTCTCCAGGCACCACAAGCCTCCATGTGACCATTCACTATAGGATGTTTTTCTGTATTTTGAAAAGAATTGCATCTTTATATTCATATTGAGCTTCTGTTCCCATCTTTCATTTTTCTTTTCCTTGCCTTTCTAGACTTTTTTTTTTTTTTTCTTTTTTTTGGTCAGTACAGAGGATTGAACTCAGCAACCTGTGCTTGCCAGGCAGGGGCTTATTCTACTGAGCTATCTCCCAGCATACTGAACTTCTCCCCAGTGACTCTTCTAATTTTTCTTTTTTAAAGAATACAAAATAGTGACGGAAAAAAAAAAAAACAGTGTTAGAAATGACACAAAATTTCACTAAACAAAGTAATATGAATTCACTAATGATTGCTGTACTGTGAAAGGGAAAGAATTTGTTCAATGGGAAGGAAAAACTGGGATGAGGAAAAGGACAAATGAAAGAAGGCAAAAGGATATATTTACATAGGTATGCTGTATAGATTGGATAATTATACGTCCTATTTCTGCTGATCTTTTGAGAGGAGCAGTTAACGTTTACATTTATTCTTTTTATTCTTTCATTTCCTTTTCAATGTCTTACAACTGTTTTGCTATTGTTTTGTTTTGTCTTTAAACTAGTCTTGCACATTTACAGCTGGTAACCTGAACAACTACTTTGAAGACTTTCCTAGTTAAAAAAAAATCTGTTACTGGTATAAAATTTAGTACAGTTTGGATTGAAAGTGTTCCCCCGCATCTCACATTTGTAGTGGGGGAAGGTCACTGGGGGTGTGACTTGGAGGTGTAGTTTGGCCACTCTCTTCTTCTTTCTTTGCCTCCTAGCTGCCATGTGGTGAACAGCTACCCTAGACCAGGCCACTGCTACCATGGACTGAACCCACTGAATCAAGTTAAAAATTCCCTCTCCTCCTTTAAATTGTGGTGTCCAGTGTTTGGTCCAAGCAATGGGAGAGCTAGCATAGAATTCAAATACATAAAAGAGACATTATGGCAAAGAAATTTCCTCCCACCAATTGTGCCTCTGAGCCTCTGGCCTCATCCTCCCCAGAGACATTGGCCTTGCTAGCATTTCTGGGCCCTTTGGTGTATACATAGGCATATATTGTATATCTTCTGGTTCTAACATGGTAATTACCCACTAAACACACTGTTCTATCATGCAGCTTTTAAATACATGCATGGGATTATTCCACATGTGTTTAACTGGAGCTTCCTTTTAATAATTATATTGTATGAATATTCTCTGATATACTTGTCCAGGTATTTATTGATTAGCATTCAAGCTATTTACAATTACTTTCAATTATGAAAAATGTTACAATACCTATTCTAGATATATGAAATATTAATTACTCACAAGATTCTAAATATGTATCATGTGACATTTATTTTTGATCATATTACAAATGCTGTCTGCAAATTCTACACTAAATTACACCAATCTGCAACAAAGGATAGGCTTGATTTCATCTCCTTTATCATAATATATTACCAAACATATAATTTCATAAGCCTGAGAAATAAAAATGTTTTATTTTAGCATTAATTTTAAAATTATGAGCAGGAAGATTGCAAATTCAAGGCCGGCCTGGGCAACTTAGCAAGGTCCTGTCTCAAAACAACAACAACAACAACAAGAACAATGACAACAACAAATCTTAAATGGGTTATAGCTCAGCACAAAGCCTGAGGTTCAATTCGTAGTAACAAGAACAATCAAAAGTACTATTTGCATTTGCTTTTCTGTGAATTAATGTGCTCACGCCCATTGAGGTTTTTTTTAATGGTATTATTGATTCTTTTCTTATGCGTTTGTTTTTATTTTTGTATTTTTTAGGGAAGGGTCTACAGGGTGTTCAGGGTCTCACCACTAGATGAGAATCGTAATGATCCGCCTGTTTAGAGCCTCCAAGAGCTGGGATTAGAGGCGCGCACCACCATGCCCAGTCTCCATTGCTGTCTCGGTGCGCCCCGGGGGCGGGGCCGGCACCGCAGGCCCTGGATCGAACCCCCAGACCCTGTGCCTGCTTGCAGGTGCTTTAGTCCGCTATTTGGCCGGCCTTTGCATTTGTTTTTAAATCCTAAGAAAATTATAACTTTTTAGGATAGCATTTGCAAATACTTTCCCTGATTGTTATTTGATTTTTGTCTTTTTGTGATACGACTTATTCATAGAGAAATGCTTTAATTTTACGTAGCAGAAACCATTTACATCGGGCAGCTCTTCATTTTTGTCACCGGGGCTGTCAGAGCCGAGCAGCTCTGCCCTGTGGCAGCAGTGCGTGACAGTCGCAGCTCGTTCCAGCCCCGGGACGCACGCGGGGTCAGTCCCACGCCCCACCCCCTTTCTCCTCCTCTGCGCATCATAGAGGGCGTGGGGCGCTCGCGCGGTCGGTCGTCCTGGGCGCCCGGGCTCTCCCGCTCGGCCAGGGAGCTGAGGCATGATCGCCTCCGTTCTTAGGTCTCCGGTTCTTTGGGTTTCTCTCACACTTGCGCTGGAACGAATCCTGTGGCAACCGAGAAGCTTAAGGTGTCTTTCCGCTGCTGTCTTCTGTAACGCTCCAGGGACAAATAGCCTAATAATTTCTATTAAAATTTATACTGGCAGGGTGAGGTAACAAAAATAAATACAACCAGATTAGAGAATATTTCGCAAAAATGTTTAGTGTCAAGCCGAGGCAACATATTTTTAAAGATTTTTCAAGTCAAAATGTGATGTCTCTGTGGTCACAAAGTTTCAACATACTTTAAGGGTCTATAAAGACTTTATCTCTCTGGTGTAGGAACAAGATTTTGATTATCTAAAATTTGAGGAAGTGGGCAGGCCAAATAGCTCAGCGGATTAAAGCACCTGCAAGCAGGCACTGGGGCTAGGGGTTCAATCCCTGGGCCTGCCATGCTGGCCCCGCCCCCGGGTTGTGCTGGGACAGCAATTGAGACTGGGCCTGGTGGCGCACACCTGTAATCTCAGCACTTGGAAGGCTGTAAGCAGGAGAATCATTACGAGTCGGATCTAGTAGTGAAACCCTGAGCACCCTGTAGACCCTTCCAAAAAAAAGAAAAAAAAAATTAAAAAAATAAAATTTTAGGAAGTATAAGGGTTAAAATTTTTTTCTTCATATCTACCAATTGTTAAGGTAAAGTCAAATAAAACATTTAGTATATGATATGTAATTTATATTAAAAAAGAGATAATCCAAAATATGGAATAACAAAATTTTAACAGTAGTTTGACTATATTGAGTGAAGATCTTACATAAGACTTTGACATTACTTCTTTAATTTTATGTATTTTATCAAATAATGCAATATCTCATTCATTTCATGAAAATGAAAAGCAATGAAGTAATAACTTTTGAGCACAGTAATTATTTTCAAAACACAACAAAGAAAATTAAAATTATGCAAAACTCCAGACCTAAGAGCTCATCACAACTAAGTTTTTAGATATATATTTTTATTTTTATAAGTTCAACTGTTTATTTTCACAACTTAAGTGTTTTGTTTAAGAACTAACAGGCACATTATGAGTGTTTTTTCATGTCACTAAATATAATTTACAACATGATTTTTGTACTGTTCTATATAGCAAATATACTCTAAAAGTTAGTCTTTTGTAGCATATGTAGACTGTATATAATTTTTCAGTACTATAAAATAATTTTATGTGAAAATATTTTCAGATGAATCTTCAGTTCTCAACTATTATTAATATTTCTTGAAGGTGAAACATCTGTGTAGTTGTGCAAATACATTACAATAATCTAGAAATATATCTCATTCTTACAGCTAAATGTGTATCGTGGCCCTTATAAAAAGCCTCAATAAATCGCCTATAAAATCTCTAGTTATAATTCATGGGAGTTTTCTCATGTGTTAGGATCCAGCAGAAAAGTACTTTCTATACATCTTAGAATAGAATAGCTAAGTTTATTAATGACAAATAAGTTCAACAGAAGAATTTCTGCCAAATGTCTATTTTACTTTAGAAAAGTTGATAAGTTCTTGTTATGATAGACTAATGCACAAAAATCAAGTGCTGAGAAATATATATCAAAGCATGTGTGAATGTGGTGGTTTTCAAACCTGGCTGCAGGTTTTAATATGCTACTATTGAGAAGGACCGTCTACTTTTTCTGTGTTTCTCCCTGCAGATGTTGACTATCACCAATAAAGGACGCTGGAAGTGTCACCATCAACTTCTGGATTAACAAGGCCTGCTGGCTTGCAGCTTCATCTGTACCCTGGAACACCGTGCTGCCGCAGCGGAAGCGTGCCCCAACCCTGTGATGGAGCGCCTGCGCTGAGCTCCTTGGCCTCCTTCCCTCACACCTGCTGCACAACTTCTGACCGTCCCAGGCGTACGAATCCTACTAAGTACACTTCCCACAATTGTAAAGCAAAGAAAAATTATTACTACAGTACCCTGAATCCTGATATGTGGAATTTATTATAAAATGCAGTTAACATTTTGGTTGACCCATTATACAGTTTTTATAGCAGAAATGAAAACGTTTATAAGCCTTATTTATAAAGAATATACATTCAACTTATCCAAAATAGTTTCAAAAGGGCTGGTGAGATAGCTCAGTGGAATAAACACCTGCTTAGGCAAGTGCAGAGACCTGGGTTCAATCCCCTGTATTCATGCCTCACTGGCCCCATCCCTAGGCATGCTGAGCTGGCCACCAAGTCTGGGCGTGGTGGCATACGCCTGTAATCCCAGAACTGGGGAGGCTGAAAATGGGAGAATCACTGAGTCTGAGCTGTGTAGTGAGACCCTGTACCAATTACATAAAGAAAAAAGTCTCAAATAATTTAAGTACTACTTAAAAAGGTATGAAACTGCACATGTTTTGTCCTACTGGAATTTATATGTTCCAACAAGAGAGAGTTCCCATGAAGTCATATTTTGATGCTAGTGCTATGGAACAGATACAGTGCAGAGGACTAAAGAACTGAAAGTAACCCAGATTTCTGCACTCTCATTCAATTCTTTGATTGCAATTTGTGGACTCATAGAGCAAGAAGTGGTCAATAAAACCTGCACTGTTTCTTATAATTTTCTTCAGAATTAAACAGAAAGCACAATAGTCAACAGCAAAACAAACAAACAAAACCTTTTTCTGAAGTCATTTGATTCTTGCATAGTCTACAAGCTAGAAAAGACCAGACTTGCAACTTATAATGCAGGAAAGAGACATATGTTTTTAAATTTAATGAATCTATAATTCAGACAAACAAAAATTTCTCTGAATGAGCTAAAACTGGCAAAATAGTTAAATGATCACTTTTCTATCTGGTCCAAAGTATATAGTTGAAAAGTAATAGTAAGGAAAACAAGTTGGGGCTCTTTCCCATATTGCAAGATGTCAGGTGAAAAAATTGAGAAGCCAGATTCTAAAGAGAAGAAACCCAAAGCCAAGAAGGCTGCTTCCAGTGGTACTGGAAAAAGGATAAGGTGAAACCAAAAAAGTCCAAGAAGGAGCAGCCACACTACAGCTGAAATCTTCTCCTGGTTAGAGGAGTTGGTAGATACTCCCAATCTGCTATATACTCCAGAAAGGCTTTGTACAAGAGAAAGTACACAGCTGCTAAATCAAAGGTTGAGAAGAAAAAGGAGAAAGTTCTTGCTATGATCACAAAACCAGTTGGTGGGGACAAGAATAGAGGTACCCAGGTGGTTAAGCTTCAAAAAATGCCTAGATACTACCCTACTGAAGATGTACCCCAAAAGTTCTTGAGCCATGGCAAGAAACCCTTCAGTCAGCATGTGAGGAAACTTTGAGATGGCATCACTCCCGACACCCTCTTAATCATCCTCACCGGGCATCACAGAGGCAAGAGAGTGTCTTCCTGAAGCAGTTGGTCAATGGCTTGCTACTTGTGACTGGGCCTCTTAGCCTTAAACGTGTTCCTCTATGAAGAATACACCAGAAATTTATCTTTACCATCTCTACAAAAATTGACATCAGCAAAGTGAAAAATCCCCCAACACCTCACTGATGCTTACTTCAAGAAGAAGAAGCTGCAGAATCCCAGACACCAGGAGGGTGAGATCTTCGACACTGAGAAAGAGAGATACCACATTTCAGAGCAGTGCAAGGTGGATCAGAAAGCAGTGGATTCACAGCTCTTAGCAAAAATCAAAGCTGTTCCTCAGCTCCGGGGCTACCTGCGATCCATTTTTGCTCTGACAAATGGAATTTATCCTCATAGTATTCTAAATTTCTTACTAAGAACCGAATTAAATAACTGATACATTAAAAAAAAAAAGAAGTTGGGGGTGGGCTACCAGGATAAGATTTCAATTTCATGCCCTGTGGATCAGTTTCCACTATACATAATCTTCTTTATGTATAAGACTTCTCACCAGAGTCTGCTTATATATAAAACTGCTGAGAAAAGTTTTATGTTATTCTATCAGTTCCAAATAATGGCCCACAAGGAGGTCCTGTGTGATCTGGTTTAACCATAAATAAAGCAAAAGGCAGTCTTATTAACAATGACACCTGAACAGGAAATGAAGACCAGTATCATCCTGAGCAAACCAAGACATCCCTTTCAAAGACTACAGGGAGGGGACAGTTACCATAAATGAAAATTAGATTCATAAGGTAAAAATCTTGGAAGACCTCAAGTGCCTCCTTGGCCATAATTGTGTTCGGCTTGTCAGGGCGCCAGATCTGGACTAGAAGAAAACAAATGTCTGGCATATTAATTGGGAAGTGCAACAGCAGTGGCTTCTCTTGGGAATACGGCCTGCGTCTAATGACACTTTGTGATTTGGGGAGAGACCCACAGGGAAATGAAATACATCAGTGTGCCTCCTTTGCCAGTGATGTGCTGGGAGTCTGTCCAAAGCCTGGCTGCCTTTTCTTATTGGATGCAGACTTTGAGAAGAGGCAGAAATGGTGGAGCATACAAACACTTTGGAATCTAAAATATAGCTCATTCCAAAATGGCCCAATAATGATGGCATCAGTCTCACAGAGGGGTTATAAAAATGATACTAATGCATAGAACATGACTGTCACATGGACTGACATTCCCACTACTTCCTACCAAATACTTGATATTCAATACATCCTGGATCTAATCACATGATAATTCAATAAATATTAGAAGGGAATGTAGATTCCCTTCCTCTCTCACGTACCAGACATTACTTCAAGAATCGATATACATTAGTATGCAAAATAGATATAGACAGACATGGCCTCAGGGAGCTTACAATCTAGATTTTGATAACAGATTGAAATGTTCCAGTACTTTGTGTCAAAAATTACATGTGAGTCCTGAGAAAAAGAGGATTTGTCACAGTTCTCTATTTCTCAGGATCAGCTTATGCTGGGGAACGTGGCAGTAAAACCTATCCATGGCATTGATTACTGGAACTGTTTTTTGCAACTTTTTTCTATCTTGATAATAAACTGCTTGTGTAGCAAATTCCTTTGACATAAGCTCATTTCAGGTAATTTTAACAGAGGGCCTGAATAAGGTATCTGTACACATTTATTCTATGCAATTGAGCCAATATAATTTATTATTAAGATTGAATGCCAGCCAAAAGCAAAGAAAAAGTATGGACATATATCCACTTATATATCCACTTGTGGACACTCACATGCTTGTGTATCCAGCGGATCCCTATTAACTAACTAAATGCACAGCAAGCACCATATAGATCCTAGGAACACACAGAGCACTTCTTGTTATGTTGGCTAAGACTTTTGCAAAATGTCCCAACAATAGAACATGCTGTTACAGAGGTAAGTGCAGGAAGCCAGAAGTGGAACCATTCATTCCTCTCTGAGCTGGGATGATGGAGATAGCAGTGGCAGCAAGAGTTGGCACCTGGAGAATAAGTGGTGTTTTTCTCTGGGTCTTGATCCATAAGACACGTTCGTCAGCTTGACAAAGAGTGGACAGCTCAGAAATTACCAAGTGGAAGCCACAGCATGAGCAAAGCACAAACGTAGCAATGTAAGCCTCCCAGTGTCCCTGTGAGGCCCATTTAATTATCTCCACTGTAGAAAAGGGAAAACAGAAACCAAGAGTTTCCAGAGAATTGCTTACAGTGTCAGCAGAGGAAATCCAGTGCTGTCAACCACTCTGGCTGACCCCAACACGTTTTCCTTCTCTGCTATATATTTTTTTCTTAACAATATCTGTTTTTTATTTTTTTTCCATAATTTTATTGAGAAACAAATAGCAATGAGACAGTTTAAAACCAAATTGGTAGGACAGTTCCAATAATTAACACATTGTATACATTCTTCCTAGTGGTTAATTGCTTTACAAGATGCAGACAAGATATCCTACTTACAAACACCATTAGAACACATCCCTCTATTCATTAAGATAATGTAACTATATATCTATCCTAACCATTTTGAATACACAGATACAACA
>NW_004524620.1:7764549-7786222 GCF_000260255.1 Octodon degus | reverse complement strand
CTGCACCTGTTTCTTTATTTCCGAAGCTGTTGATTCATTGCTTTCAGCTGTGTGATTCCCAATTTGTTCTGTGTTAGTGTCCTCTGCACTTGTTACAGATGGGCTTGGGTTCTGAGTTTGCATTTTGTTCCTTCTCATCATTTTATGTAGCACTGTCTTCGACCTTTGTTGTAGATCTTCGTTGTAGTTATAACCTTAGCACGTACTGAAGTTCAGGTGTAGATCTACAAAGTTTGGATTTATCCAGCTGTGCTTGGGTCTGGCTGCTGTGCTCTGCTCCTTCCTGCTGCTGCCCTTTGGGGTGAACCTGTTGTGCTCCTCTGGCAAGTTTTTCTGCTCCTGGAATAGCTGGGTGGTTTTATCCTCTATACTCTCTGCAGGGATTGCAGCTGCAGTGTTGCACCCCAGGCCTGTATGCCAGGCCTGAGCTGAGCCTGGAGGGGACAAGTGGAGTAGGGGGGAGAGGAAGCTCTCCCACACCCTCACCGGACCTGGGCTTGGACTGGGTCTGTGGGTTCCTGGAACGCGGCAGAAATTCCTACATGGCGGGCAGGATTGGGGAGGTGCTGCGGAGTGTTGGTGGGCTTTCCAAGGGGGTGGAAGTGGGTCTCACCCACGCTGTGCCTGGGCTGGGACCAGTAGTCACTTCTCTGCTATATTAAGCTATATTCCTGTTCATAGAATAAGGTCAAAGACAAATGTGTATCTATTAGGGTTGCATGAAGCTGATCTTGTACTGTTGAAATTCTGTCTCTTTTCTCAGATACTGACTTATCTTTTAACCCCACAAGAAAATAAACTCCTTTCTGAAGATCTCAGGAAAAAATTTTGCCATCATTAGGTATTTGTTATTATTTATGTGATCCCAGAGTACTCAGTCATTAAATATCTGTAAAACAGAGGATGGAATAAGGGCACCGAGTAGGTTGTATGTCCTGTGGTACAGAAAGGGTCTGTGGTGGTTGTGCAAAATGGTAGGTTCAGGATGACCAGATCTGATAGTTTTTTGTTTTTCTTTTTCCAGAAAACCCAAAGGTATAGATTTTACTTGACATCTCCCTATTTTTTTTTTAAGAAATTGGGAACTTTCTCTTTTTAAGGAAACTCTGTACAGACCAAATAATATCTGGAGGATGTGGCTGTGAGATTGCTGATGAGAATAGCCAGCTCTCTACATTGCAAGAGCAGGTAGCAGAATGCAGTAGAAAACAGCCAGTCTATGGATGAACCTGAAATTCAGCGTAAGTACTCAGTAAACATCTGTTGACTAGGCTTTTATAGGTCTTCCGAGATCTGCGGCAACTTTCTATTCTTGTTCCTTGTTACCCTAAATCATCTATTTTGGCACTTACAAGCGAGTCATGTGCTTTCTGACTGGTCTCCTGGGGCCCCTTCCCCCCACCCCTGTTGTCTCCCAGTCTTTGTGGGGGAAGCTCAGTTCTGCATGTCTGGCATGAGCTCAGACGACAAGTGAGATTTTGCTGACCAAGTTCTGCTGCGACCCTTGCCAAACAGCAGAGGCCTTGGGAGCCATTCTAGAGTCAGTATGGCAGAAACACGATTGTCTTCTGGAAAAGAGTTGGCTGCATTTGCCTTGGGAGTAGGAATTCTCTCCTGCTGGCTCTCAGCTAACTTCAAAAGAATCATTGATTACAGCAATTATATTAGCATACTGTAAATCTTAAGTTGGTGACCAAGCAATCCACCAATAAGACTTCCAGGAGACAGACCAGGAAGTTACATTATTTGTGCTGTGAACCTACAATTAAATAAAATGTTCATGAATGAGAATAGATCATTCAATACGCATTATATGCTATTCAAGATAATCCTATAACCTAAAGGACACATGAGGCTAAAGGTTTCAAGACATCATCCTGAATGATCTGAACTTTCAGAATGATTTATGGTAGAAACTGTATCCAATTTGATTTGGTTTTATCACACACACACACACACACACACACACACACACAAATGTATTACTTACATTGCAATTTCATGTACCCAGCCCTTTTTTGAACAGCTCTACTTATTTACATGACAAGTAATGGGGCATGTTGATGCCCCTTTTGTTATTCCTGCTTTAAGAAGAGACAATGGGGTCAATTTGCTGAAGGTCATACCATTAGTAATAGAGTTAGTATTTGAAGTTAAGCAGTGTGGTTTCCAGAGCCATTCCATGGTTTTACATATAGCTAAGTATGATATTTATTACATCCTTTGGTGAAATCACCCTCTCATACACATCTGACACTATATGATAGTTTCTTTTTGCCTTTTGTTTTCCACCCTGAGGGTGGGGCAGGCACGGCACATGGTGTTGGGGATCGACCTGCGACCACCTGCGCCTGCTGAAGCTTGCCTAAGCAGGTGCTTAGGACTTCTGAGCTATCTCGCCGGCCCACTATGTGATAGCTTCTAATATTGTAGTTCAAAATAGATGAAATACTAGGAATAAATAAAAATATCCTTCATATTTGAGACTCCAAAGCCTTGGTACCATTTTGGAAGGTTCTGAAAATAGTGGCTTCTAGATCAGGGCTGTTCTGGATGAAACCAGCTGTGTAACATAAAAGTTTCTACTGCAAAATGAAAAATAAAAATACATATTTCAAATTGTTGTGTTGAATTAGTAGCTTTTAGAACAGGGCCAATACATAACATGCTTAATAATTATTAGTCCTTTAATCACTTATGTCTTCATAATTTAAGCCATGTATTTCTTCTCTTGAATGATTGAAAGTTCAACGTATATCTACCATTGAATTTGTACAGCAAAGGAGGCAAAGATGTGCATTTCACATCTTCTTCCTTGACAGAGTATAGATTCTAATGGAGAAGACAGAGGCATAAGAAAACTATTTCAATAAAAGCTATCCAAGGGACCCACAAAGAAGTATGGAATGCTGTAGACATAGTCATCGATTCCATCTGGAAAGCTGGGAAAGGGAAGGGACATATACACTAGGGTCTATATATTTGGCCACTACAATGGTCAAATAATGGCTTCCCAGAAACGGTTGGCACACTGTCACAGGATCATGGAAATGCTTAAGGTCTCTGAAGCAACAGCGATGAGCAGTATGAGGCCCACTTGTGCCCAAAGCTCTTGCTCTTCTCACTCTAAGTAAACATCTCTGGGGTGCCCAGTTATATTTAGTAGTTTTTATTTTTTTAAAGAGCAATTTTAGACTTATAGAAAAAATTGAGTAAATAGTACAGAATGTTCCCTTATACTCTGTTTTCCCTCCATAGGTTATTCTGGTACAGAATTCATCGTTCTGGGATAAAAGCTAAAATAGGCTGGCAGTGGGTTTCCAGGGTAAGCGTGCAGATAATGGGAGAAGAAGATCGATCTGAAAGAGAGGAAGACTGGCAAGTCACACGGGACAGCAGCCTGCCCCTTGCTCCTGCCGAAGGGGTGGGAACTTATTCTGTACTGAGGCCAGCCGCCAAGCAAGTTTAGTTGGGAAGTAAGGTTTTTCTGACTCACAGTTTAGAAAACAAGCTGAGGGCACATGTCCATAGTGGATGATAATTTGTGGAAAGCTTTCAAACATGAT
Organism: Octodon degus; assembly: GCF_000260255.1. Classification (NCBI taxonomy): domain Eukaryota; kingdom Metazoa; phylum Chordata; class Mammalia; order Rodentia; family Octodontidae; genus Octodon; species Octodon degus. The sequence goes on along the minus strand of NW_004524620.1, from coordinate 7,782,656 downwards.
GGATGCAACTCGAGACCGTACTCATAAGTGAGATAAATCAGACCCATATGTGTAAACATTGTATTGTCTCCCTAGTGTGAGAAAAGGAACGAGTAAATAAGATCCAAAATGTACAATAGATATTCTGAACTGGGAAGAGACTGTTCAAAAGAAAAGACAAACAGCAGTGGGGGGGGGGGAGGAAAGGGAAAGGAAGAAAGGGAAAAAGGAAAAAAATATGTCTGCTCAACATAGTTAAGATAGTTATACAGCTACTTTTAGTTCATTGAAAGGAAAGTTTTATGCTAATATTGTATGGACCAGATATCATGCCTATGTCTTTTTTTGTGGTTTGTTTATTTGTTTTGTGTGGGGTCTCACTAGGCAGCTCAGACTTGCAGTGATCCTCCTCTTTTCAGCCTCCCCAGCATTGGGATTACAGGCACGTGCCACACCTCCAGGACTTGGTGGTGGGATGTGGTGCCAGGGATGGAGCCCCAGTCCCTGCGCTCGCCTAGGCAGGGGCTTAGTCCACTGAGCTTTCTTAGCAGCCTTTATGACTATGTCTTGTACACTGAATAATGACTAACAAAACAACAGAGTGCAATCTATCAATTATTGTCTCTGTCCTACTAACCTGTTTGGAAACTCAGTTTCACTCTTATGTTTATCTTTTTCTCTTAAAAAGAAGATGAGTAGAAGGAATATTACAAAGCTTCAGGGGATACGACAAAAGGAGAAGGTGGACCTGTAGTGGCCGTGTTTGGCCCAGGAGAGGGAAGGGATGTGCTGTCTTCAGGGACAAGCCCTGAGGTGGGGCTGGAGAGAACAGAAGCTCTGTGCCACGGGTGGGGCTGAGGAACCAGGCGACTTAGCTCTGAGTCTCCTACGTTAAGGAGCTCTCTCTCCTTTCTTCCTTCCCTCCTTCCTCTTGCCTTCCTCACTCCTTCCAGCTCGCCATCATTCTCTCATGATGTTCCTGCTGCCACCTCTCATTTCTGGCATAGTTTCTTTTGTGTCTCTTGCCAGTTTCCCAAGTAACTCAGTCACATTATACAGAGTAACTATGCTATCCTTGATTCTATAAGAACCCTTTGCTCTGATGACCGTCCCCAGTAGACGCTGACTGTCACATTTTTGAAGCAGAGCTCATCTGCTTGATTAACTTCTTACTCTCCCACTCATCCTGGACAGTTACGTCCAACCTCTTCACCTCTAGCAAATAGTCATGTGATGCAGAGCATGCATGCCTGCCTTGAAGGAAGGGCATCGGCAGAGCACATGTCCTAATTATGTCTAATAAAACCACAAGGTATAAAATGACTGATTAGCCAGGGCTTTGTGGTGCACACCTGTAATCCCAGCGCTCAAGAGGCTGAGTCAGGAGGATTGCCATTGAGTTTGAGGTCAGCCTGGGCTACATAAGCAAGTTCAGGGCCAGCCCTCTAGAAGCTGGAGTGGCGAGTCAAATGTCTGTCAGAGAAAGGGCAGTAAGCAGCAACCAGACTGAGGCAAGAAGGTTTGGATAATCCTGGGGACAGGGTGGTAGTAACTGCGGCAGTTGTCACACCTGTCCCCGAAGTATGGCTTCTTGGCCACTAATGGGGCCATGTGATGAGGCCATGATGTGGCCTGGTCAGCCAGATCCGGCTGTCTAGGAGGAACATGTGCTCCTTTACATTCTGCATCCTCCTGGGGGACACTGTCACTTGCTTCTGTCCAAAACCCACCACCCAGGTGAGGCTCAGGGCCCTGCCCAGGGTCATGCTGTGGAACACAGTGACAGTAGCGCTAGCATCGGATTCAGTTCAGTTCATCAGTTCACTCTGCTGGTGGCTATGGCAGCCTTGGAAAACAAACTCAAAAAACTGTGATCACAGACAACAGCTGGAGAACTCCGAGGTGGTGAGAATCTGCTCCCCGTGGGTTTTGGAGAAGCAGCATCACTTAATGGAGAACCAGGACTCAGCGTTTTCTGGACCAAAAGGACCACTAGTAAGCCACTTTCCACATGTAGTCTGGCCCACTCCATTTCCTTATTTCTAAAATTTTGAGGCATATGTATGCTACATTCTGTCTTTCTTGTAAGAAAATAGAGATCTTTTGTTCCAGAATTTAGAAATATTTTCGATGTATCACAGTAGTGGTTGGTTAAATAAGATTTGGTTAAAATCGTGGAGTGGAGGGAGCTCTATGCGGCCATTCAAAAAGATGATAAAGAACCAGAATTGGCCAACTTCAGTCCATGGACCACATCTGCCCATTGTTCTTATTTGTAAATAAATAAAACTATCTGGGAGCAGGGCTAGAACCACTCACCGCTGGACTGTCTCTGGTCACCTTGAAGCCAGAGCTGCAGAGAGACAAGTGTGGTGTGGCTGTCTTTATGTCTCTTATTATAATTCCTTTAATAATTATTTCAGTTCTTTCTGCCTCTGGAATACTGTGGCATTTTGGTCACTGTTAGAACAAAATATTACAGGGATGATAAATTGAAATACTCAGTGTTTATTCAAAAAGATCCCATCTGACATATTCGCTAAAACTTTAATTTTAATAAAAAGGCAAATTTTCCATCTCCACTTCAGTGGGGCAGTTGTGGACACTTAGTCAAGCTGCCCGCAGGCAGGAGCAGCACGTACTTTTCTTTCCTCATTCACCAAGTTCCTTCTACCCTTCTCTGTTTTTGCAGCCATCAGGAGGGTAGAATGGTACAGAGTACACACAGGACAAAGCAGGACACAGTGTCCCTGCCTGGCAGGTGTTTTGACAGAAAGCCTTTCTACCTCGGGGCTGGCGAGCACCCTCATTATTGGGCACTTTAGTATTCGGTCCTTTCCGAGCACACACTCCACGGCCCGCCTGCCTGGGGAAGTCCCAGGGGTCTTCCTGCAGCTGCTGCTGCTGTCCTTGCTTTTCTGTGCATCTCCCACAGACTGCCGCGTCGGCATCTGGCTGCTCCTCCTTGGGCGTTTGAGGCAGGATTCAGGATGCCTCAACTCTGGCTCCGTTTTTGTGTGTGTGTGTGTGTGTGTGTGTGTGTGTGTGTGTGTGTGTGTGTGTGGTGGAACTGGGGATTGAACTCAGACCCTTACACTTGCCAGGCAAGCGCTTATTCTACTGAGCTATCTCCCCGGCCCACCTGGCCTCTGTTGTTGCCATTTCCTCTGTGCCCCTTGGTAAGCGTCCTTGCGAATTTCATCTCGGCACATGTGAGGCATGCAACCAGCCCCAACAGAGCGATGGCTGGTGTTTTCTGCTTCAGCAGCGTAGAGCCACATAATGCAGCTGTCTCCGCCTCTGGGCCGCCCAAGAGGGTAGGGTGCCGCACAGCCTTCCGCAGCACGCTTTTGCAGAAGCTAGGAGGTCCGAAGGCTCTTCTGAACACCTCCCTCTCTTAGGGAAGGGGAGAGGCACTGCCTGCCTGCCTCCCTTGGGGACACTCAGTGAGTGGGTGAGAACAGAGAGCCTCCCGCCAGAGGCCCTCAGCAGGCTCGGACTGCCCATTCTTTGATAATGTCATCTAAATAGGCCTCCTCTAGCCTGGTTCTTTCCAATTGGTGATTTAATGGGTGGTTTTCTCTCTACTTTTCTATATTTTAAGAATAAACATACATTACCTGTATGATAAAATATATATTGTTTGTGTTACGAAACTGTCACATTCAAATCTTTGTCTTTTATTTTTAGCAATCCTATCTATAAAATGAACTGGAAAACAACATTGTTGCTCAAAGTCTAAGGGCTCCTGGTTTATTTTGCTAATACAAAGCCAACTTAAACAGGAAGTTTTATTCTGCAACATGGTTTGTTGTTTGTTTGTTTCATTTTGTTTTTTGTTCCCAACTTATTTTATAGCACAGGATACTTGTTTTTCTGGCAAATAGAAAAATCAGCCTCAACGACAACCACCACCACCGCCACCACAACAACGACTTCTTTTACTTTTTGCCTGCTTTCATCTCATGCTAACTACTTGAGAGGCAGCACCTTCAGCAGAGAAAAGCTGACACAAGCAACTGGCCAAGGTCTGTGCTGCCCGTGCTCCGAGGAGAGAGCAGTAAGTAGGGCCTCGGCACAGCTCAATAATTTGCACCGCAGGAGAGCCGTGCTTCTGAGGGCAGGCAATATGTCTGCAGCATCTTCCTGGAGTAAGGAGGGCCAGGAGCTCATCTTTATGGCTTGAGGCTTGGAAGCTGCCTAACTGGGCGGAACGCCACCTCCTTGCCATCAAAGCTGTCCACCTGGCAGTGGATCTCAATCAGACAGCTGACTGGCTCAGCAGACAAGCTGCCTTGCCAAGGGGATGAGGACTTATCCAGAAGGTCTTTCAGGAAATCTGCCTGGGATATGGGGGATGAAGAGGAGGGAAGGATCAATTCAGTCCCTGAATGAAGCAAATGAGAAGGAGTAGCTGTTCTCTGGTTGCAAAACCACAGTGAGCTTTTCTGTACCCTTTGCTCACTTAGCAGGAAATTGTATGAGTCTCTGATTTTAGATTCAAATGTTAGCATCCCACATTGAGAGGACTTTTTAAATGGAGCATGGAAATCGCTTCAATTCAAACAATGAACCTTAGAAATATTTCCATTAGAGAACACAAAATAACCAGTGAAATGAAGAATAGTACTGGGAAGACATACAGTCTCTAAAACTCACAGTTGGAAACATCTGGGATTGTTACTGTTTCCTAAAGTCTTAGAATTATAAACCAAGGAATTATAACACTTATGGCACTTGCTAAGTATCAGGTACTATGTTCATTACTTTACATAGTGTTTTTGTCTAATGCCTTGAGAATCTTATGGGGGAATCTCCTTCACTTCACTCTACAGGCAAGGAAAAAAAAGATCCAGACAGGTTTCCTATGTTGTCCACAGACGTAAGGCGAGTAAAGGACACAGTGAGGCTGTGCTCTCTAGCTTCTCTTACTCCAAACCCCAGAATCTTACCCTCAAGACTGTGTACACCAAACGGACCATAAAAGACAGCATTTTCTCACAAAACTGTCAAGCAAGGTGCCAGGGACGGGCTGTCCAGGTGGGGTGGGAAGTCCTATCAAACCACTCACACTTAGCCCCACTTGTTCCCTGGCTATGACTTCTCCCTAACACAATCTGTGGTGTCACCACCGCTTTTGTGTCCTTCGAAAGGGGCTCTGGCAGGGGAATTCAGCCAGCGACACATCGTTCTGTGCCTGCTTCCCATCTCTTGGTGGTAGAACAAGGAGGAAAAGCAAAGAATGAACAGAAGTTGGCCATAACCTTTAAGAAATTCCAATTTTCTACCTGGCATTGAGCTATGACCAAGGATTTCCTCCTCTCCCCCTGGAGTCTGAAAAATCATAATTCATTTTTTAAAATTATGTGTATGTGTACACATAATTTGCTCTTTGTAGTGATGCCTCTGAATCTTTTGGAATCAGGAAAGATAAATTTCAGAGATATTAATAAACAGAGAGTATGAAATAGTTGTGGAAGACATTGAAAATAAAGCCTACTCACTCTACAAGGATATTTAGAAACAGCACTTCGAAACAGCTTAGTAGATCAAAGCACAGACCCAGTTTGGTTCTCAGACTCACTCTTTTGGGCTATGTGATGCTGGTAGAGCAAGCTACAAAATTTCTGTCTTGCTTTTCCTTATGTAAATAAGAGCAATAGAACTTATAGGATGGCTATGAAAACTGCATGAGATAATCTAGGTACCATGCTTAAAGTCATCTAGCTTATGGCAAATACTCAAAGCTCATCAGTTATTAATGGCCTTATTGGTCCTGAGTACTACTCTAGTTTTAAAAATTGGGAAAAAATGTACTTTTTTTTCACAAAGTGTTTCTTCTAACACACATTCTTCAGGTTTCAGCCAAAATTTTTTGTTCAATAAAGAAAATGCTTCCCCACCTAATTCATCATCAAAATGAGATAAGTGAACTGTTTCCCTCCAGGATTGGGCTAAATATCCATTCTGGAAGCTTCTCTCCCACCTTGCTCTGACTGCTGCTGTAGAATTTGCCTCATTATGCTGAAAAGGATTGTTTGCTCACCTGTCATTTTCCTGAGGACAGCAGCTCTACTCTGTTCCTGATCCCCAACACCTGCTGAGGTGTTTGAAATATAGAATTTACAAACCAAGGATCTACGGGGAGAATGAGCTAGAATTGCTGAGGTTGTGTATGAGAGAGAATCCCTTAAGTTACTGTATGGTGTTACACTTCTTTGGTAATTATAACATGCAGTCCTGGCTGTGGCAAACAACTAAACAACTCCTACCAAATTTCTTTCTGATACTATTAGGAAAATAAACATTTCATTTGCTGAATGAGTGAACGACCTGTTCCTATAGCACAGCTTCACTAAATGAGGAGTTTTCTTTAACTTTTGTTTGTCTGCATTGAACAAGATGAATGTAGTTTCAAAAGAGAAGAGTAGGTGTGTAATCACTATTAATACTCAAATAGAAATTATTCCTTAGGGTGTCCATGAAGTGTAACGGAATGTTCTTGCTGATCTATAGGAACTGCATATGCAGGTTGTGACTGGAGTGACACTGAGCACTGTGTAATCCTCAAGATGCTGAAATATGGAGGCTTCTTTGTGGGTTCTTTACGGTGCAGTCTTTCACAGTTTACAGCATAGAGCTCTGGGCTTTGGTGGGGCTTTATGAAAAGCTTCCTTAGGCTGCAGATGGGAGAGTCAGTCGGCCACTGCTCAGAAGAGAGCGGAGGGCAGCAAAATGAGCCAGGGCTTTGTATCTGCTCATTACAGGCAAAGCAGTTATGCAAACGAGAAACCCAACGGTTTGCTAAATTGATGCCAAAAATCATGTCCCACACTACAACAAATGTTTGACTCTGCAGAGAGCCTATGTAGAATAAAATCAATATGCTGTTGTTGGAATACATGTCTTCGGGTAAAACTGGTGTTCAAGTATGCCTTGGACACTTAGTCTGAATGAGGCTTATCTAATAGCAAATTGGATATGCATTTTCTCTCTATTAGAGATGGAATTCTTGAACCTGCCTATACCACCCCTTGAAAATTCTCTTGGGAAGGGATGAGGAGGGATCAGGGATGAGTAATACTGCTGTTGGCATTTTGCTTACGTGAGACAATTACTGAGTCTCTGCCGTCGAGATGAGAAAACCAAGTTCTGAAAAGTTAAATATTTTCCTTAGAAGGTGAAACAAGTGTATGAACTCATCATGATGTGTTGACGTTCAGGCTTCTCCTCCCAAACTGGGTTATCTCTCGAGGAAGTAGGGATGGCCAATGGTTTGGTTAAATCACTGTGATGTCTAAGGGCCTCATTCTGTTGACAAAAGCCCAGTCAGTGTTTTCAGTAATAGATTCTTAAAGCATGAGGGACTTCCTTGACAGGGAGATGGCTAAGAGTTTGCTTGGTCTTAAGGTTAAGGCATTGTACAGATTCTAGGGTCTCTGTTTGGGGAATAATAATATGGGATCCACAGAGCAGTGTTCGAGTCTCCAGGTCAGCGTCACACTTCCCAGCCCTGGAAGGGGCTGCATCTAAAATCAGGAAAAGGTTTCTGCAAGATTATGGAGAGTTCAACATGACTTTTGTTTCTGCATTGGGTGACAGTTCCATTTACCCACTTTTGACCCTTCAGGATTAATCAACCAATTCCCTTTTCCTTTTTAAGATTCCTTTTTTTGCATCATTTGCCTTATTCCATAAGTGGCAACTTATTTATTTATTTGGTTTTACTCCTATGCCGATCATATCCTCAGTGCAGACGGCTTTTGAGCACAATGGTGCAGAAGCTTAGTATTACAATCCCACCAATTTGTTCACATTTGCTGTTCTGTCAAATTCTACTTGCTGAACTAGGACATACAGGTTACATCCACGAAGGGACATCTGGTAGCAAATTCCTGTTAAGAACATTTCATCCCGCTGCAGTGAGGATCTGGAGAATAGTCACACATGCAGAAAGAAAGAGCAGGTGCTCGGCTGTGAGGACAGCGTAAAAGAGAGTCAGGTTTAATTTAAACAAGGAAGTCCCACTAGACCTGCGAAACCTGGGGACAGGGAGAAGCCAGCAGCTGTGCACCGGGGATGTCCAATATTAGGAGGGTTGTGCGTGATGCATGTCTAATACATTTATATTTACATTTTAAATCCCTGTCTTACTGGCATTGGTTTTTTGCTTGGAGGTACTAAAAGGAGCCAGCTTTATTTTCTTCTTGGGAGACAGCGTTCTTAAAGCTATTGATTAAATACTTAGCTTCCTCTCGCCAAGCTGAAGTCATGTAATAAAAATGTATATTTAAATAAGCTTCACGATCCTCTCCTGCCTCTCATTCTTCTCCCTGCTTATTTGTCAACCAAAATCTTATTCTTTGATCTAGTCAGCTTAATTGATTTGTGTTAAATAGCAACTATATAGGTAGTGCTCCTGGCATTGCTTGGGTTCTGGGAAGCAAGACGGAGAAAATGCTTTCCTTTGGAGCTGTACAGCCTGAGGGGCTTTAGAGTCTTGTATGGAAAGGCTCTTTCCCAACGCTTATTTATTGTTATTAATCAGTATTCTTATTTATTATTATTACTCTTAAATTATTATTATCTCATTATTATTATTTATAATAAATTTCTCAGCAGTTACTATGTACTTATTTTCCAATTGAATCTCTAAATCATTGTATCTAGTTCTAAATAAAAATATTCTAATTTGACATTTGATTAGAATTCATTAAATCCTATATTCATGTTAATATTAACATAAAGTATGTTTTAGAACTTGAGATTTGGGATGTCTTGCCGTAAAATTTATTTATGCTTCAGCCAATGACATTTTCAAATCTCTCAATAATGCTATCAACATTTTTCCCTCTGGAGCGATGAGATACATAGTCCCACCACATGCACCTGATATCTTTTTTCTGTTAGTCACACAACAAATTTTCCTTGAATATTTTATTGCTGTAGACGGCTCCTAAAACATTATTTGAATTTTTGCTGCTGCTTATCTTCTACTTTTTAATGTTAATAATTTTATTATTTATTTAATTTATTTATTTTTATGTATTTTAGTACAGGGACTATAGGGTCTCACTACATAGATTGGATTCATAGTGATCCTCCCGTTTTCATCCTCCCAAGAACTGGGATTACAGGCGCGCGCCATCACGCCCAGTCTCAGTCACCCTCTCAGCCCACCCTGCCAGTGGGGCCAGCAGGGCAGGGCAGGCTGGGAATGGAAACCCATCCCTGAACCTGTCTAAGCAGGCACTGTAGTCTTTATTTTTAATACGCTATTTGTGATTAGTATTAAACAGCCTTTGAAATTCCTTTACATCTTTTTAACCTGAATTTTTTATTTCAAACTTAAAACTGGCAGCTATATTTTAGGAGCTAGGTCTTAGCATGAAGTAATGTATTTATGTTATTCTTTAAATGTGCAGTTTAATGAGTGCCTTTCTAGTATTTTCTAATGTTGTGCTATCCCTGCATTCCGGTCATGTCCACTACTTGGTCATGTTACCTTGGTTTAATTTCCTGATTTTTTACATAGAATTTAGGCTCTGTACTGGACCCGTATTCATTAGGGACGTATTTTAGTTTCCTTCCTATCCCATCTCCATGAGGCCTAGGAAGTAAGGTTATGCTAGCTTTGTAAATCAAATTGGGAAGCTTTCCATCTTTTGCTATGGTCAGAAATTTTTTGAATAACATAAGGATTATCTGTTCACTGCAAGTTAGATAGAATTCAGCTGTAAAACCATCTGGGCCTGGCACATACTTTAGTGAATAGATAATTTCTGAGGCGTGTTTGTGGTACAGTGGGAAGAGGACTGTCTTTGTTGACAAAGAATTACATTTGAATTCCTGCCTGACCCCACTGCTCACTGTGTGACTCGGGTGAGAGGTTGATTTTTAATTCTGTGATGTAGTGGTCTACTACCTACCTATCCTAGAGGGAAGACTACTTCCTAGGGACTTCTGTGAATTGAGAAAGAGTAAGTCAGGAGCTGGGCGGTACCTGCTACAAAGCAGATGTTCAATAATTGGCGATTTCTCTTTCCTGTCAGTCATTTTCATCTTAATCCTTCCTTTTGGGGTGTGTGCATTCTCCTAGTTCATAACGGCATCACATATATTGATCTCTGGCTGTCTGAACTAAGTTTTCTCAGTTCTCTGAAAAGTTCCTGAGCGCTTGGACCACCCTACAGCTGACTGTGACAGGCCACGGGATGGACTGTTGCACACGTGTTCCTTTCAAGACGATATTGCTTCTAATTTTGGTGAAAATCTAGAGAACCTTGTACACTTACTTGAGGAGGCAGTTTCTGGTTTCCAAGCTCTGAATTCAATGTACACTGCCTTACATGGGTATCCTAAGGATCTCTGTAGAGCAAAACATGACCTGGGATTTTCGCTGTGAAGAGTAGTTCGTTTGACAGACAGCCCTTTGAGCTGAATGCATTCACAATTCAAAAGCTTTCATTCAGTGCTTTGGTCATTTAGTCCATAAGCTGATGGATACTCCTTTCATTCATAACTAATATCCAATTCTGAGATATTTCAGTGACATCGGTTATTTTTTTCTTTTTAAAAATTTTTTTTTAAATTTAAAAAAAATTTTTTTTTGGTTATTTTTTTCTAATGCAAAGTACTATTTAAAAAAAGCATGGATGGTTACAGGAGTAGTTTCTCAATGAAATAAAAGGGAAAACAAACTCATTATCTTTAAAGTTTCTATAGGGAAAAAAATCTACCCAGACTGTGTTTACATGAGGCAAAAATAACTCTTGAACAATTTTAAAAATGTTTTAAAAACCTTTACATACAATAGATCACACTAGGGTAGATTATATGTCTACAACATGGGCACTGCAGCTTTTCTAGAGGATATTTGAGAAATTATTACACTGAGCAAAAAGATCTTTGGATTCTAAGGCATATGTGATCGAAAATATTTAGATTTTATACAGTTCTGCCAGAATTGTGTCATAAATTTTAAAAAGTTAATTTCTCTGATTTAATATGTTATATGGGAGCATTGACCTTCCCTTCTCTCCCACTGAAGTGTTTATTATTTATTTGGATTTTGGAATCCAAGGTTTGACCCTTGTTGTACATTTTTTTGACCTTTCTTGTTTTCTCCTTTGGGAATTAAGTCAGTCTGAGTCCCATTTGTCCTCCATCTAACACTAATGCTCCAAAGAAAATTTACTACAAGTCTGATCCAGAAAACATTTCTGGAATTTAGGCTTTGTTTGGGGTGTTTTTGAGAAGGAAATTTGCCATCATCAAACAGAGCTTCTTGAGCCCACACAGAGTGTGTGGCATGGGTCCAATATTTCCTTTCTGGTTCCTTTGAGATTTGTTTGTTACGTTGAAAATCATAATTTCCATAAAATAGCATAAGATTTTCATGCCTCATAGCACAATAGAATAGCTGAGCAAAGAGATTTAGCTTAATTTTGAAGGTTGGCTTTGCCACATGTATTAGCAATGAAGAAAAGCAAGAACACAGCACAAAATAACTGTGACAAAAGTGGCACATGGCACAGGAAACTCAGCTTTTATTTCTTAGGCAACCTGTAGGGTCCACATGATGTTGCTGGATTTTGCTGGGCTGACTCAGGCCTGTTCAGATGCTTGTGTGCAAAGTTAAGTTTGAAAACGTCATCCTGGAGGGGATGGATTAAGAACAAGTTATAAAGCATGGTGTTGTTGACAACTAAAGCAAATTGTCCTTCAGTTCCAGCACAGCAGACTTTGCTACTGGGCCTGGCTTTGAGTTTCCGGGCCCTCTCTGCTGTTACTGCTTGAATATGTCTGTTGTCAGGGCCGTTCGCCTTTGCCACATGGGTCCAGCTCCCTAGGGATGTGACTAGTAATAGCCAAGGCCTTGTAAGGGAATCGATGAGTGCTGTTCCTGGGCCGGAGCCATCATGGCTGCATCAAGAGCACCCAGAGCTCTCTTGCTCTGCCAAGTGGTCAGCCCCACTGGGGAAGGCTGCTATGTCAGTCATGATCTCTAGGGGATGCCCACTCCCTCCTACCCATGAGAAGCATGTAGCATGTTTTTAAGTGCTGTGGTTGGGTCTGATATTTTTTATTTTTAGACTATCCCTATGTCACAGCACATTTTAGACTACCCCTATATATCAGCTAATGTGTGTTCGTTATACATGCCGGCTCTATTTTCTTATGAAGTTATAATTTCCCTGGTACTTTTACTGCTCTCAAAAGTACTCCTTTGTCTTTTTTCTATGCCCTTGTTTGAAATGAAAAGTTGGTGCCCCTACGGGTATCCCCTTCCTTTGTTGTTACTTTATGTTTGCTGCTTTAAGGCATTTTCCATTACACAATAAAATAGGCAAGGTTTCCAAGGTATCCCGACTGTGGTCTATTAGGTTCAAATCCTTCTCTAGGCGTAGACTTGTGTAGCTGCCTGTGACTTCTCACCATGCCCCCCTAGTCACCCCCCACTATCTTTTGTTACAGGAAGCCGCAACCTGACACACCTCGTTCCTTTCAGGCTCCCTGCACTTTCCTTCCCTCTGCCCGCAGGAATTCTCTCACTGGTTTCTGCCAGCCATGCTGAACCAGTCGGCCACTGAAGGCACCTGCCCAGGGACAGCAAGAATTGTAAGTTATGAGAGTCATATTTCATGTACACGAGTTCCTTTAGGAACACAAGGCCTAACGAAGCAACTGTCTGTGTGGTTTACTGAGGCCCTGAAATGGGATGACAACAAGAAAACTTTTTTTGTTTTGTATGCTTTGTAACATCAGCATTTAGATAAGTAAAACCACACAGAAGGAACTCAATAAATACTTCCTGAATAACCCATTGAACTGAATATATTTCGTGAGTTAATGATATGCTGCTTAATCAACAAAGGTCAACTACTCCTCAGTGCTTTCCTAGTTTAGAATAATGATAAGGTGGGTTTTAGGGCCCTTCCATCCTATGATCGCACAACCAAATATTCAATTATTACAGCTCTACATGAATAGGTTAATTTCTCATAAAAGGACAGGCTTTCCTTTGGTCTCATTCACCCTGTCAGATGGGATCGTCCCCTCTGGTATCTTAAGGATATTTCAAAACCACAGGTATGTGTATAGTTTTGAATGGCTAAAAACACAAAGCCGCATGTAGTATTTTAAAAAAGTATTGCTATTTGCTTTTCTATTGTTAAAAGTTGAAACTATTCGCGTATTTACCCCGGGGATAGTCGTGCATGACGGAGGCATGTACATGAGCATTCTTTCCTTGTCTCCTGGGCTGTCACCCTTTGCTTGGGCTCAAACACGGTTCTTTGTTCACACAGCAAAGGGCTTGCACTGTCTGAATACACAAAATGTTTGCTTTGCCAGGATTTATGTATACACACGCACCTTGGCCTGATTACCTTGTGCTCTTAGATCTTTGCGTCACCTCTCTGGGCTTCTCCGACACTTGGTTGAAATAATGATTTGAAAATTGTATTTCCATTTCTAGAAAAGTTGGCGCCCAATACTGGTAGGCCAGTGGTTGCATTTGAGTAATAGAATTTTAAGTGATTTATAACCTCCTCTTCTAATTTGCTTTATTTGCTTCTAGCCACCCTGGCAACAAATATGTAATGAAATCCCATCCTCTGGCCCTCTGCAGAGAGCTGGAAGTATATGCGTCGAGCAAAACCAGATCGAATTCCTGCTCTTGTCATCCTCATGGTGCTTCTCAAACTGGCAATAGGAATGCACATACTATACAATAGAGATGAATCACTTTTAAAGGTATTAAACATAACACATCAAATTCCGCTGAGCTCTAATCTGGAAACCACATCTCCAGCACTAACTTGAGGGATCCCCTGTGTCACTCATAATGAAGTTTAGCGATGCAAACTTTTTTAAAAAATGAATTACATCCCCATCTGTAAAGCGTAAGTATTACATGCTGGCCTCATGGACCGCATGTGCTCACAGCTGTAGCCGCACATCCTTGCAGGAATCACCGCTAATGAGAAGTCCTGTTCTCTTGGTTTTAGGTGACTGTAGGAAACCTGAGGGTGTTCAGACTGATGGATGAGGTGCCTGACTTGAGCCTTGTGCCTGCGGGCTCCAGAGCTTATCTGCTTTCTGTTTGTTTTCTGTGCTCCTATTAGGTTGTTGTTAGTTACATTCTGATGTTTGTAGTTTGGGGAAATCTGTATCTTTGTTATTTATGTTATCAATAATGTGACCTGGGCCTTCCTCAGCAATGTTCCAACTGTTCCTAGGTCCTCAATCACTAATTATGCAGATGAACAGATTGTGGAAACTCTTTCCTTATGGCTGCATTCTGGAGGAGTTGTTTTTATTAAATTGCCTATGTCTTGAATTATAATTAGGTATTGGCCCATATTATTAGCCTTTCTCCTCACTCTGTCTCTGTCTTTCTTTCCTTCTCAGTGTTTTCTTGCCCTCTTTAAATTCTTTCCTTTTCCCTTTACTACAGGCTGCAAACTTTATCAAGAGAGAAAGAGAAGCCTCAAGTCATTAGCGTCAGAAGTGAGCTTGCCTAATTGCAGATGACAGGGCAGCGTGTTCCATATCGGGAGGTTCTGTTTTGTGCAAAAAGTCATTAGGATATGGAGCAGCCTGCCAGACAAAGTAGTAGAAGCTGGAGAGCTTAACATGTTCAAGGGCAAGGAAGGGATTTACTTATAGCCTTGCAACACGGCCTGGCCTGGTACAGTCAAGGAGACTCACCAGAAGGCAGAGAAACTATGGGAAGGGCAATGGGGACCGTGAGGACTTCCAGTTCATTGCAGTTAGCCATGTCCGTACTTGGTTCCTCTACACCTTGTGAGTTACACCACCTTATTATTTGAATCTTACTAGGCATTCAAGGCAAGGTCAACATCCCGAGGAAGGTGGGAAACTTGACTTCCTGATTGCCTCCAGGAGCAACTTGCCTTAAGGGACCTCGACGGCTTTTGCTTGAATGAGGCATGGAAGATGCAAGCTCATTGTGAAATTGTTTTTAAAACACATAAATGGATATCTATACAGACTGAGTGATGGACTGCATGCCACTGTAGATGAATAAGGGCAAAGGGGGACAGTGGAGGAGAAAAATATGCGAAGACCCAGATACAAAAACGAAGACCAAAATCAATCCAAGACAAAATTCTCTTCTCTCTCTCCCTCTCCCTCTCCCACGTCTCTCTTGGGGGCTCCAAAAGAACTGTATGATTTTCCTTTCACCTTCCTAATCTTGTTTAGAGACATCAGAAATGGATGCCATATTACAATCAAAGGTGGATAAACACCAGACCAGCTCAAGTGATGGGGAAGAAAGACCACTTGGAGAGGAAATGTGTAGCTTTTTCTGTCGTATCCCCGAGCATGTACATTTGGAGGGAGGGGGGGGGATCAGGAGAACTTAGTGCAAGCATTAGTATCAATTTGCCGGCACCTGGAAGATAACTAAGTGGTAAGGAGCAGTCAGTATAGAATTATCTGGAAAGTCACACAAGCCAACCAAGCCTGTCTCCTTTGTACTGCTAGAAGAAATCAAACTGAGATGGGTTTTGATATACCTACGTGGGACTGAAACTTTTTATACTATTGGCATGTGCACATAGGGTTCACTCCAAGCCTGAAGGAGATTAAGCCTCTGGAAATATAATAGGGACGGGAATTACTTTTACACACAGGTAATTGCTGCCTCATATTCGTTTAAAATTATACCATCATAAAACATTGGAACAAAAGGGATTCTGAGATTTTTGCTTCCAACTTACCCACTTTAAAAGAGCGGTAAAGCTAAACACTTTCTAGAGAAAAACAATGTATCTTTAAAGTCTTCCTGAAAAGAAAGTTCACTCGGTCCTTACTGAGGTATTCCGATTATTCCTATCTTCAGTATCATAACACCAAACATGGGGTGTACTAGGACAGTACCAAAAATAGAGCTGCTGCTGTGTTTGCTTGTCTTTCTCTTTAACTTCAGAATAGTATGGGATTGACGTAGAAATCAGGATGCTAGTAAAGAAAGTTCTCATATGTGCTTTATTTTTCCTCTATTAGTGATGTCTTACAGTAGTATAGCAAACGAAGTGAAATCAGTGCATTGAAATACTGTACACACGTGCGTCCACTTATTTTAAACTAAAATTGTGCTTGCTTTACTTATTTATTTACTTGTTATTTGTACCTAATGTCCTTTATCTGAGCCAGGGCCTCAAACAGGATACCGCACTGAGTTTAAGATTAGTGTATTCTTGTAATGGTTTGGTGTTCCCTTAGAAGTTTCCCACATTCTCTTCGTGCTTGAGGTTCTTGCATTGACAGCTGTGAGGGGCACCCGCCAGCCGTTCCGCGGAGCGCCTCTGCACCGCAGCGCGCCTGGTACTGCGTGGTTCCAGCTGGGGCACAGTACCGGGAGGAAGGGCGCGGAGGCCGAGGGGCCGATGGCCTCCGCAGAGGCTGGGCTCCGTCCGCGTCGGTCCTCCCAGTGGGTGCTGCGCCTGCTCCCCGGGCACGGGACGGCCTCGCTGTCCGACGCTCTCCTCTTCTCACGCTGTGCCACTTGCCAAGAAACATCGAATTTTGTGCCCGTGCTGCCTGCTGACGCCAGCACTGCAGAGAAGCACGTAAGCAAAGCCTGGGTTAGCGAGTATGAGGTCATCTCCGCCTTCCTGGTAGAATGAGAGCAAACAGAGTGGGCTGGGAGTCTGCTTCACCAGACAGTTCCTCTAGCAAGTGTCTTGTTTCTCCATTTTGTCACCTTCATTCACTGAGCTGGCCCGCTTAGTTCTTGAAAATAAAAATAATTTGAAAATTATTTCTAGTTAGACTTTTTGACATATAGTTTTGAAATATGGCAACTGAGGGGCCGGGGAGATGGCTCAAGGGGGCGGGAGAAGCGCCTGAGTGGTTCCGCAAAAAAAAAAAAAAAAAAAAAGTCCCTGAAATAGGACAACTGCAAGAGGTGCTGGGACGACAACAACAACAATAACAAAAGAAGTGTTGAAATTCAATCCACTAAATCAATTTATTTTAATATTCTGCCCTGAATACAGGCATGCACACTTCTCTCTCTGTCTTTCCTCGGGCATTTCCAGGGTGTCTGATAGTATCTCTCCCATTGTATACTCAGCTGCTGTTGAGGATGCAAGGCAACAATCTGTCGCATGCGGCCACATGCCCCTCCCTGCCTCTCACTCTGTGCCTTGTTTCCTGCAGTTCCACTCTTCTCCCTCGGTTTTGTCTTCCCTTCCCAAGTAGCTTTAAAAATATCAACCAGAGAGAACATACATACAAACTTACAGTACACTGAGTCGTTTAGAATGCCAGGAGTTTTATTACTTGAGTTTAGATTTTCTGGATTAAGACTAAAGATGAGGTTTTACTTCATGTATTTACTTCTCTTCATTATTAGGAACTACCTAGAAGGCTGTGTTGAAAAGGATTTCAAGGACATGTTCAGGCTTATAGGGAGAACAGTACGACAGGTAAGATATGGGCATGGGAGAGAGAAAGCGTGAAAGACTACCTCCAGATAAGAGGATCAGACTCTTGTGCTGTCAGACATTCTGACCTTATCAAATAAATCATAAACTAATTCTAAGTTTTTAAAGACTTATTAATGTCTGAATTGATTATTTTTATGCTAGCAGTTTATCAAGATTATGGAAAATAAAATCTACTAATCATTGGCTATTGTATAATCAAGCAGTGTAAAAACTTTGCAAAGACAGTGATTGAGGGAAATGGCAGATTTCCTTTCTGAGAAGGAAGTCATAGTTTCCCACGAGAGAGTTTCCCATTCAGGGGCAAGTTGAGAATGAGAATGTGGTAGCGAAGGGCCTCGGCTCAGGGGAGGGACTCTCCTTGAGTACAGAAAGCAGAGAGCCCAGGATCGCTTCATGTCCCAAGTTTCCCTTCCTCCCTTGTGCCGTGGCCCTTGATCTCATCCAGTCCGAACTAAAAGTATTAATGGGAAACCTCCACATTTTAAAATCATTTATTACGATGAAACAATTATTCTCAAAAGTACAGACTTGTGTTAATGCTAGCGCTCAATTCCAGTGTGCATGTAGATGCAACACACTTGCCAGCATCACAAATTTGATGTATCTGAGAAGTTTCCGCTGCACTACATGATTTACGTGAGT
>NW_004524620.1:7731065-7764208 GCF_000260255.1 Octodon degus | reverse complement strand
CCTGAGCACCCTGTAGACCCTTCCCTAGAATACAAAAATAAAATAAATAAATAAATGAATAAAATAAATTCACTGTAATACGTTATAAGTACTTTTGCCAAAAGGCTCTGAATTTGTTGAGGAATATCCCAGAGATGAAGCAGAAACTGCAGGAAATTAAGTGTGTTTTAGCCTGTCAACAATATTATCAAATTTTAGTACTTGTCAATATTTTTTTTATTTGGGACAGACGGAGATAAACCTGTTACTAGGATGCAAGCCTAGTGTAGCATTCCACGCTCAACTTAAAAATATTTACTGCCATAAAAGGGTGGGATAGAAGCATGAAGAAATGCAGGTAAGAGTTCGCTGGTAATGGAAGCCTTTCTGAAAGGGGCTGCGAGTGCCGTGGAGCTCAGAGTATGTACAGAGCAAAGTCCTCTTCCCATGTCGGGTGCATAATTCAAGCCAAATGGGAAGAATTTGATAATTACTGATGCGAGCACATTTTCCTGGGGGATAACAGAACCACGTGATGCGTATGTTCGCCAAAAGGCAGGTACATTAACTAGCCACTTGGTACACCCCGAGCAGTGATAACTCTACTCAGGCGACCCCTGACAACAGAATGCATAAAGAAACCATGATACATTCCTATAGAGGACTATACAGAAAATCTCAGCTATAGCCACAGTGGTCGGTAACAACATGCAAGAATCTCAGACATGTGATACTGAATGAAAAAATGCTGCGCACAAAATCGTCCGTACTGGATGACTCCATTTGTGCATTCTGGGAAAGGAGAAGCGAAGTCATCGCTGGTCACGTGGCAGCTATGTTTCTTCAGGGCTTGAGGTGGTAATTCCCTGGGAAAGGTGCATGAGAGGACTCTAGTGGGCTGAAATTGCGTCTCCTTTTCCATCTGCAAGGCATTAGCACAGGACTGTTTGCTTTGTAAAATGTCATGGTGGAGTAATTCATGACTTGCTGACTTGCCTACTTGAACACAGTATTTATAAAAGGTTTCTGAACAAAATGTGGTAACTCCATTTTAACATATAGATATAGATACAGATATCAGATACAACATCATGGTTTATGTGGACATAATCAAAAGGTTAGAGGAATTTGACTGCCTTTATAATTGAGCTTTCTTAGGCTCTTTTGTCCATTAAGCCTATACCTTTCAATGAAAGTTGAATGACCTGTTTTTAGCTTTAGATTTTCTGAAGTGAAAGTTAATCTATTTCTGTATCTGGAAAATTAACAAACAGAAGGACTCGAAAGCTTGAGGATTTTCCACTAGGAAAAAAAAAAGACCACTCATGTAGCTGAGTGTTTCCTTACACTGATGTGTGTGTGTGTGTGTGTGTGTGTGTGTGTGTGTGTGTGTGTGTGGTGTTTGGCTACAAGGACTTAAATAAGTATTTTGCCATGTTAGCTGTCATATGAACAGTGTGTCTATGCATGTCATAAAATTTATGCTTTCAAACCTACTGTGTGCATTAGGGAAACAAGAATTAATTGCTAAGAAGTGATAAAGACTTGTAGGAGGTAGAAAAAAGTACTCTTGCATGATAGAGTTTAGTGAAAAATGGAAAAAAAATAAATTATGAGCCAGGTATGGAGAGGCACACCTGTAATTCCAGGACTTGGAGGCTGAGGCAGGAGGACAGCCATGAGTTTGAGACTTGTCTGGACCACATAGAAAGACTCTGTCTCAACACTCCCCCAAATTAAAAAAAAAATAAATTTACAGTGCCAAGGGGTTGTAGAGAAGTCTGGGATGATTCTGTTGATTCTGCAACTAATGGGACCAATCACACTCTGAAGTAGGATATGTGTAATTAGATTATGGAACATGGTTTTTGATTGATATTTTAAAATCTTGTCCAGTCTTAGAGATATGATTTGCGTAAAGGTCCTATTGGGCAGAGACCTAGATTAATATTAAATTTTAAATCCCTTGCACCTAGGTGTGGTGGTTCACACCTGTGAGACCAGTGCTTGGGAGGGTGAGGCAGGAGGATCACTAAGTTTGAGGCCACCCCATCTCAAGAAGACAAAAAGTTAAATTCTTTGAAAATGAGTAGTAGAGTTTATGACTATGAAAATCTGAATGGGTGTTGGGTGGGGGTGGTAGGTGAAATTGTATGTCAGTCCTAATTAGTGAAGATTTGCATAAATTTTTGTTCCTAAACTCTGTTTATTAATATCTGGGTGTCTTAGAACAATTAATCTAACCTTCTGGAACATTCTTTTACTCATATATATGAATGATAATGATATCTATCTTAGAGGAATGCTGTGGTATTTAGGCAAGGTGAAGCCTGTAGAATACTTGGCAGAGTACCTGATGAAAATGTAGTGTTCAACATGAGATAGCCATTTTTCTTATTCTGTCATATGTCATGCAGGTACATGACATACTAATTTTAGGGCAGCAAGAAACTTTCAGATTACATTGATGAGAGCCAAGGGGATCTTTGAAGCAATATGCAGATTTGGGTTGAATTAGATATCAGGAAAGACTGAACTTAATGACTATTTTTAACATTTCTTCCTGGAAGGGTATAGGTCAAAGGGATGCAGCTTCCCTCACGTTCACTTAAATATTTGTTGATATGTGTATGTTAAGCTTTCCTAACAATTTATTCTCTTTTGAATTTTGGCTGATGTTAGAATTTTTCCTAACATTTATATAATACAGTTATATGAAACTACCTTTAGAATCTTATTGGAGATGTTCTGTTTCCTTCTACACCAACCCATAAAAGATACATTCTGAATTGTATGACCTACTTTCTTCCCTGGACAACATCAGCAGCATTTGCTATTTCCAAATGAAGCGTTGTGTTCAACAAATTCTCTCATCTTCTAGAACTAACATTTATGCACTCTGATCACCACCCCCGTTTCTGTACCCTGTGAATTGTCATTCTCATATTTATTTGGAAAATTAATATTTTCCCAGTGCTCTAGTCAACAACTGAGGTATTGTAAATTTGTGACCGGATCTCCCTCCATGGGTTCACATGATCATCTGCAAGACCCAAGGAATCATTTTTGTTTTAGTGTGGGAGCCCCATGGAGCAATTTTCTGAGTGTAATTCTCTGCCCTTGTGCTTCCTGTCTGGGAAAGAGTAGGTAACTTGGCCTGTGGCAGTTGTCTAAAAGTCTAATGATCTCTGCTTTTAGGGTCTTTTTGATCTGAACAGCAGTCCCTGGCTCAGAGTCAGTGATTCAAACTTACAAGAAAGCAGAGTCTTGTAGGAGGTACTTTGGATTCCATTTCCATGTGGGCTCAGGAATTTATGTTTCTTGGCATAGAAAGGGAAAATAATATGATTCATTATTTCCCTAAAGATGAAGCCATTGTTGAGAACCTTGGAATGGGCCAACTTGCCTTCTGCTGTATGTGAGGGACGTTTACCCCCCAAGGTTATTTACAAGGAGTTATAAAATCCAATCTTTGGAATCTTCCCCCTAGTAAATCATCACCCATCTATTTGCATGCTATTCTGCATACATTTGTATAATGAACTGGGTTATTTCTACAAAATCATCCAAAATTCCTAACTTCAGGGAGGTAAAACAATTAATGAGGCAATTGTGTTCAATTTTACTGTCTGAGCCAAAGAAAAGCATGGCACAAGCAAGAGACTCGCCAGTTCTCCTGGGCTCCTTCTTCCATAGGCGCCTCATAGAAGCTTAGATGAAAGTCCTTAAAATGAACAGTAATTGTGTCTGCTTTCATGTTTATTTGTACTATTTATGCATCAACTCTACCTTTCCCAACTCTTAATTGAATTCATTTCTAATAGTTGTCCCCATAACAAAGAAATTCATATCTCAGTTTTATGATTTCTTAGATATGTGACACTGGTAAATAGTTCAACTTCCTTAGCCTCAATAGTGTAAATATTTCTTTTTCAAGTCCTTCTGGAAATAAAAGTATCACCTGACTTCATAGAACCTAGGAATTTCACAAAGAGCAAAACAATTGCTTATGTTGCAAATTCCCATTTTTCTACCCAAGAGAAGTAAAAGCAAGGAGCGCTTTGTGATAGCAGAGGAAATTATTATGGTTCAGGTCTAAAATGTATTCCCAAGTTTCATGTATTTTGGAAGGAAACTGAATCTTCAAAGTGGCACACTTAGCTCAGAGATAAATGTGCTGAGAGGAAAGAGGGCCTGGTTGTAGGAGGCAGGTTACTCTGGGGTGCTGTTATCAGGAAGGGGATATCTCCCTCCCCAGCTCCCCCCTTTGCTCTGCTACCTCGATGCCATGGGTGTGTTCTTCAGTTATGTACCTCTGCCATCCATTTTGTGTCTCAGAGCCAGATAACCATGGACTGAGACTCTGAGATATAAGGTGCCTCTCCTCTTCCAAGTCATAGGTGTCAGGTATGTTGCCTTGATGACAAGTACATAACTAAGATAGAGTTGGTGCTGAGTGGGGATCTTCCTATGACTATATCTGGCCACTTGGTAGAGAAGCATTTAGAAGTGGTTCATGAGAAGAGTTTGGAAAGGTTTGCAAGTACTAAAATACTGTAATCTGAGCTTGATGGTAGATTCTGGTCAGAGCTACAAATTTAAAAAAATGCTTATAGAAATGAGACAGTAAAAGCCATGCTTCAAAGATTTCATTTGGGAACAAGGACTCTACTAGCAATGGGACTAGGTGCCATTGTGTTAAGATGTAGCAGAAAATTTCTTTAAACACATGTCCTAAGGCTTTAAACAAAACAGAGATTCAGGCTGGTAGAGGAAATTCCAAAGCAAGCCAATATTCAGGCTGTGGCAGGGGTACTGCTGGGTGCATTTAGCTAGATCTACAGTAAAAATCAGGAGCCTGTCAGGAGATTAGAGTCAAATGATGTTTGAAGTCTGCTGTTTCTACAGAAAGAAGGTACCATCAAAGTTGAAGTTATGGAAAGCATAATTATTAAAATGATGAGCACTAAAAAGAAGTCAAGCAGGGGCTGGGGAGATGGCTAAGTAGAATAAGAGCTTGCCTGGCAAGGGCAAGGGCCTGAGTTCAATCCCTGGTGCTGCCAAAAAAAAAAAAAAAAAAAAAAAAGACAAGCATTTTGTATCAGTAATATAGTAAAGATAATGAAAGGCATTTCAGGAATCAGCAACACCCTATCCTTTGGCATATTCAAGGGTGCAAAACTCTAAAATTTTTATTTGAAAAGAGAGCCCTAGGATGTGTATTCATTCAAGTACACAGAATGAAGTTTTCCCCTAAGTTCTGCCATCCAGGCAGTCTGAAGGCTCTGCAGCACTGATCCAAGGGGGCTTGTCTATTGATCAAATCTGTAGCGGCAGCATCCACATGGCGTTGTTTTTATAGTAATATAGAATGCATGATTTTGTGGGGTTAAGAGCCTTCCAGCCAGATCTAAGAAGAAATTACCAGAAAGGGCAGTGTTTGAGGCTGGGAGAGTGAAGTTGAATGTTCAGTGGAAACATCAGAAAGTTGAAGATGCTAAAAATGTGCAATGCCTGTGAGGAAACTTTAGGCAGGGAGCAAAGCCACTCTGAGAGAGAGGGCATGTGGGATGAAACCAGTGAGGCCATAGGAGCAGGGGTATCCAAGTGTTTCGGGTTACACATTCCACCTCAGCTTGCCCAGAGTACTAGACACAGAGCTACAGGATCTACTGTTTGCTGTGCTGGCTTTCAGTCTTACTTGGCCTTGTTAGTTTCTAGTTTCTATATTTCATTTGAAATGAGTGTTTATCTTGTGCTGTTATATGTTGGAACTGGAACTTTTTAATTTATTTAATAAAAGCTGACAGCTAAGAGTTTGCCTTTTGTCTCAGAGGAGACTTGGAACTTAGACTTTTCAGCAATGTTTGAGCTGTTAACTCTGTGGCAATTTTTAGAGATACATGAAATGCATTTTGCATAATGAGATGGAAAAATATTTTAGGGACTAGGGTAGAACTCAGTGATTTAGACCTATGTTTTCCCCCACAACTGTCAAGTGTTTTGGAAGGTGATAGGATGATGGGAGACTCTGCACACCAATGGATTAATCCACTGACATGTTCTCAGGCAAATGTGTCAGTAGGACCTGGGACCTGATCAGAACAGACAGGTTCCTGGGGCATGACCTGAACATATTCATTCTCTTCCCTGGATCCTCTCTTTGCTCTCTGTACCTCCTTGATACCAGATTTGACTGCCTTTTCTTCACACTAAGCTCTGTTATCCTGTATCTGCCTTGGATCCCGGTGAGCTTGGCCTGAAACCATGACCCCAAATAAATCTCATTTTCTTGAAATTGTTTGTGTCAGGTATTTTGTGTCAGCAGTGGGAAGGGGATTAAGATAGACATAGAGTCAAATAGTAGCAGATATGAAAGCAAATTAAAGAACTTTTGCCTTAAACTGTGCACTATCCCTTGGCCCATTGCCTCTTCTTTGCATCTAGCTCATGTGTTTTTTCCGTTTATACTCAGAAGCTCATGCATTTAACTTGTATACACACGAACACACACAATGAGGCCACTGTTTCCTCTGATCAGCATGGTGCTCTGCCAGGATCTGTTCCCAAATCTTTTTTTAAACTTGCTGAGAAGTAAGAGTAGAAGCCAGGCTTCAGTAAAGCCAGCCACATGAACTTCCAGTACCACACTCTTAACATGTGCCATCCAGGGTGCTGCTTAGGGAGATGTCGTCTTAGGATCTTGTGTCTGTGAGCAGCTGATGCAATTTTTCTCAGCCACAAGGATGAAGTTTGGATAACATTTCTGGCTTTGACAAATTCCCAAGTCACAAAGAAATGATTTCATTGACCTAGCAGCTTTGTACTCTCAATACAACATGTTCTTGAGCAACTTCCCAAAGGGGATAATAATGTGAGAGTTTCTAACAGTGCCGAAAGCTTCTCCTCTAATCATCCTGTGTGGACTTTGCTAGCATTCCAAGGCATCCAAGACAATTCCAAGAAAGCCATGGGGACTCAGTGAGGTTTTCAAAACATTTTTTTTTCTGCCTGAAAACACTAAAGATAAGAAGCTTCACATAATAACATTGTTATTTGAACCTGAAACAACTTATCTACTGCCATTTGGTCACAAAACAACTGTATAGCTCAAAGAACTTATTCTTAATAATTTCCCAACAGGGAATTTTCCCCCATAATTATTTTTAAAAGGAGAAAGTCAGAAGACTGTCACATTTTGAGCCTGTTTCTTTAATATTTTCTATTCTGCTTAATTCATGTCTGAAAAGCAGAAGTGGATGGCTGGTGTTAGGAAAAGAAAGAACATTCCTGATAAGTGGATTTGTCAGTAATGTTACCAGCTGTAAAATAGTCTGGAATACAAAGATTGCCAAAAGCCTAAGGCTGCAGGGGATAATTGTGCTCCAGCTGTTATTCAGAGCCTCATCCACTAAGAAACCTGCTATCTTGGTTTAGCTGAAAACTTCTTAAGTTGGTAGCTAAATAAATGGTACTCTGAAGACTATTTGTGATAGCTTTTTAAGCCTAATGGCTACTTTTTCAGAGATGTAGCAAACTTAACTTCTCAGTCACCTCTCCCATAGTTTAGACAATCTCCATCATTCACAACTCAAGGGAGGAAAGACTTCAGCTCACAGTTTCAGTAGATTCAGTACATGGTTGCCAGATTCCAAAGCAAAACCCTTGCAGCAGAAAGGCATGCTGGACCAAAGCCAGTCAGCTTGTGGTGGCCAGGAAACAGCACAGAGGACTGGTGCAGAAGGGGAGAGTCAGGAGGCCATACATTTTTCTCAAGACCATGCCTCCATGTCCCCCAGGCATACCCAGAAACGTGCTTCTCTAAACCTTGTAGGCATTTTTTAATTTAATGAAGTGGATATGTCAGCAATAATGGACTCACTTATGGATACCACTTTGGTATCTTAAAGTGGGCCAAGTAGGAGGATTTATACCATAGATATTGGCACATGCTACAAGTCAGGGCGTTTATTTCCTAGAAAGCTGAACAGCATTTACTAGACTATCATTAAGGGTGTTAAAGTCCATTGCAGGATTTTTAATACAAAAGCATCACCTAAGTAACAGATAATATGAGTGAAATTTTGTTTTTTTGTGACATCTGGTATAATCTTACAGTTACAGAGTATTTTAAAAGTACTATTTTTATTCAGCTTCTATAATATCATATTACAAGCTACTGTAAATCTTTTACAAAATGAGAAGGTAACTAAAAATATAAGAAATGGATGAAGATCCATTTATTTGTAAAGTATATATCAATTGCATTACCTGTGAAGCAATATCTATCTATTTGAAAATGGACTAGGATTAGTTATAAGTATTGCAAACCCAAGTGAAAAATTATAAAAATCTTAAGAAGAAATATAATTAATATGCTATGAAAGAAGAGAAAAGTTGAGCAAGTGGCATGCTCAAAAATCCAAGAGGCAGTAAAATATGGTAAAGACACAAATAGGAATTAAGAACAGAACAACAATTAGGAAATAGCAAAAGAAAATAGTAAATACTACTGCAACAATATTAATATCATTAAATATCAATTGCCTAAACACAACTACAAGAAGATGAATATTTTCAGTCCAAATTGCAAACAAAACCCAAGTATATATTGTCTACAAGAAACTTATTTTATTAACCACATAAATGCTAGAAAGACGCCTATAAACAAAAAGTGAAGAATTAAAGATATACCATACTAACACCTATTTTTTAAAAAGTGCATGTAGCTGTAGTACAACAAGCTCTTGACTTACAAGCATTTGAGTTGTGAACTTTCACAGACACAAATAGACCTTGCATTATGAACTTCCATAGATTCCCTCTTTCTCAACTACTTTTTAGTCATTGCTGGAACAGAAGTAGGTGGAAGCCTTCTTAACTTCAGAACTTCTACGCATGCCTAAAACCAGTGCCACATGGATGATGCCAAGGTCTGCTGCAAGCTGGAGTAGGAGCCAGGATTATTCTCTCTTGGCTATAGGGGCAGTGTTCCTGGGTCACTGGGCACTCTGATCCTGATTGCCAGGAATAAATTCTCTATGCTGCCACTGTTCTGGAACCTGGTGTGGCTGCTGCCTCCATTCTGGAACATTGGTGGGGCTCTGCAGTTTCTCCTTAAAGCAAAGGCCCACATCCTTATGATTTTGAGGCTGTGAAGGGTGAGAACCTACCATCACCTGTGATGCCCTCAGGACATCTTTTCTGTTTTCCTGTTCCTCCTGAGCAATAGAGATCTCAGATCTCCACAGGCAGTCCACAGCCTTCCTGGAACTTCTTTTCTGGCCCAAATCACAATCATTGTTCAGGCCTCTTTGTTCTTGATTCTCAACATAACTCTGACTAAAAGCCCCCAACAATAGCCGTGCCACTGCTTCAGCATTCGATTGCTTTGAGACTTCTTTTGCAAGATTAATCAGTCCACCACTGTTAGTCTCAGACAAAGTCTCTGGACAAGAGCAAACTACAGACAAACTTTCCACCAATCCATAACACAAATCATCTGGTGTCCAACAACCAATAGAGTCCTTCTTCCCAGCAAAATCCTCCCCAGCCTGGTCTTTAGAGACAGGGTTTCTATCAGCATTCTGGTCTTCTGAGCTCTGACAAGAAGATCCCATACAGAAGGGCCAAAGCTTTTCTAACACCTCTCTTTCAATTTACATCTCTGAACCTTTCCTATTTCTTCCCATAAGCCATTCCCCAAAGCTCTTTAAAAAATTATGTATTTGGTACAGGGTCTTACTACTTAGCTTGAACTTGTAGTGATCCTCCTGTTTTCAGCCTCCCCAGCACTGAGATTACAGGTGTGAGCCACCCCACCAGGTCTTGGTGGCCAGCTCAATACATCCTGGGGCAGGGCTGGTGCAGCATGTGGTGCTGGGGATTGAACTTGGATCCCTGCACGTGCCTAAACCGGCACTTATTCCTCTGAGCTATTTCACTGGTCCCCCAAAAGCTTTTGAACAACATGGTTAGGTAGTCACAGCAACGATTCCATTTCTCTGGTACCAAATTTTGTGTCAGATACTTTTTACTCATTGATGGGACAAAATTGTGCCACCAAATATTAAGGAAGGAAAGATTTATTTATTTCATAGTTAGTGGAGGTTTCAGTCCATACTCGGTTGGCTCCAAGGCAGAGTAGCACAAGGCAGAAGGCAGCAGTTCATGGGGACTGAAAACAGCAAAGAGCAGAGGAAAAAGCAGCAGCTGTGGCATCTATCAAGCCTCTTTCCATTGCTTCTGGAGCTCCTCCAAGGAAGTGGTGGTGGGCCTGGAAGATTGGAGCTCCTCCGAGGAAGTGGCATGGCTGTGAAGACCAAGCTCCTCCAAGGAAGTGGTGCACTGAATTCTTCCTCACTCCCCTTTACATCCTTTTTGTACTGAGTCATTCTAGGGTGGTCCCTCCCTGCCCTGGTGAGGGGCCTTCAAGCCATAGTGCATGGAACTGTCAAGCCGATCCACCCAAGCCTTTTACTTTCCAAGGTGACACAATGTATCAGCCACTACACTCACCAATCACGTATTCTCGCAGTTGGGCTGCCACATGTGTATGTACAGTGTGATGGTGTACAGTAGTATAGTACTCAATCAGAGGCCAGGATGTCCCAAAGCAAAAGAAAAATCAAGAGGTGTTATGCGGCAAACTGCTTGGGAGCACAAAGCACTAACTATGGAAACAAAAGTGAAAATAATTGATAGATTATAAGATGTAGTTTGTTGGACTTTGAACAAATTCGATGAATGTATCTAACAGTTTGATTCACTAACACAAGCATTTGGCAAAATTTTATTTTTGTTTGCATAGTACACATGGGGCGACAAACACAGCTACGGCCATCCTTCATGCACAATCACAAATGTAGCCATCTTTTCCAAATTTGTGGAGCAAATTAAATTTGTGAGCTGAGGTACACTACACTTTCAGATAGAGCAGGCTTCAGAGAAGGAAATTATCAGGGATAAAGCGTAAAATCAAATAGTAAGACACAGGTCAATAATTCAAAATCTACTACCTGCAGTATGTGTGTTCCTAACAAGAGAAGGCTGAAACTCATGCCATAAGAACTAGCAGAAGTGCAATGAGGAGCAGATGACTAGTTGGAGCATTTAACACATGTCTGTCAAAAATGAAAAAAACACAACAGGTGGAGCATCATCAAAGACAGTAGTGAACTCTGTAGCACTAGTACTATCAACCAATTGGATATAATTAACATTGATAGAATTCTTCATTCCAGAAGAAGTGATTATATAGTCTTCTGAAGATCATATTGAAACATTTACCAAGATAAACCTGTTCTAGACCATAATCTTGACAAATTTAAAAGAATAGAAATTATACAATGTCTTTTTCACAGGTCACAGTGTAACTAAACAAGAAATGAATAAGAAAATCTGGAAAATATCAAAACAGTAGGAGAATTTTAAATAAATATTTACTTTTATTAGTACATATTGGCAGTGCATAATATTGAATGCATTGTGGGGAATTGGTACATATACATAAAACTTCTCAATTCTTTTTATTTCCCATTCTCCTCTACTTCTACTCTCTTTTTTTCAGTATCAGAACTCATTTGTCTTATAAATATTTACAAAGGTAAACAACATACATGTAGATGAACAACCAGACTAACAGGGAAAAATATATGATATATAGAGGAAAATTATCCTAAATCAAGTTGAACTTTTAGATATTTATCCATGCTTGATTACAGTAACTTGTCTCTATTTTTTCTGTTATCTGTGTTTTATTTTGCATTTTATTATATACTGAGTTTATTTTCTCATATAAGAGAAATCATGTAGCATTTGAGCTTATATGTCTGATGTATGTCACTGAACATTATGGTCTCAAGCTCCATCCATTTTCCTACAAATAACTCAAGTTTATCCTTCTGGGTAGTGCAGTACTCCATTGTGTATAAATGCCACATTTTTAAATCCATTTATTTATTGATGGACATATGTCCTGCTTCTAAGATTTAGTAATTATGAACTGTGTTATTATAAACATGGATATGCATACATCATTGATGTCTTTCACTTTTTTTTGAAAGATATCTATATCTTCAGTAGCCTCAGTGAGCTCTCTCCATGCTTCAGCAGAAAAGAAAGCTGTAGCCCAATCTTCCTATTGAATATAGATGCAAAAATCATCAATGAAATACTGGCAAACTGAATGCAGCAAATTGTTGAGAAGATTGTGCATGATGACCAAGTGGGATTCATCACTGGCATGCAGGGATGGTTCAATATACGCAAATCAATAAATGAAATATATCAACAGAGCCAAAGACAAATACACATGACCATCACAATAGATGCAAAAAAGGGCTTTTGACAAAGTTTGACACTTATTCATGATAAAAACCCTACTGGTAATCGGAATAGGTGGTCTACATCAACCTGATAAAAGCCATCCACAAAAAGGTAACAGTCGACATCATCCTAAGTGGACATTAACTCAAGTCTTTCACTTTAAATCAGGAACAAGACAAGGATATTCGTTGTCACCACTCTTGCTCAATAGAATTCTGAAAACATTAGCCAGAGCAATGAGATAAGAGAAATGAAAAGAATAATGATAGGAAAGGAAGAAGTGAAATTATCATTATTTGAGGACATGATACTCTACATAGACAACCCCAAAACTCCACCAAAAGACTTGTAAACTTAGTAACCAACTAACATAGTTGGATACAAAGTCAACACTCAAAAATCAATAGTATTTCTGTATACAAACACATTGAAGGAGAAATTAGTGAAAACACACATTTCTTTGTTTTTTGCGGAACCGGGGATTGAACTCAGACCCCTGTGTTTGCCAGGCAAGCACTTATTCCACTGAGCCATCTCCCCAGCAAAGACATTAAGACTTTTTATTTTATTTTATTTATTTATTTATTTTGCGGAACCGGGGATTGACCTCAGGCCCCTGCGCTTGCCAGGGAAGCGCTTATTCCATGGAGCTATCTCCCCAGCCCCCAAAACACACATTTCACAATAACTTCCCCCAAAATGAAATACTTGGGACTAAATAAAACAAATGAAGTAAAAGATCTATGCACTGAAAATTACCATACTCTGAAAAGAGTGATTGAGGAAGTTTCATAACATGGAAAGATATTCCTTGCTCCTGGATAGGAAGAACAAGCATTGTAAAAATGGCCATACTTCCATAAGTGTTATATAAATTCAACACAATCCCAATTAAAATATCATTAGTATACATCAGAGATGTAGAGAAACCATTACTAAAACTCTTCTGGAATTAGAAAAGATATAGAATAGCAAAATCTATCCGGGGCAACAAAGGAAAGGCAGGAGGCATCATAATCCCTGACTTGAAATTATACTACAAAGCTTCTATGATAAAATCAGCATGGTAGTGGCAAAAAAACCCCAATAATTCCAGACCTGAAGATCAATGGAAGAAAACAAAAGATGCAGACACAAGTACAAAAACACTCAGCCACCTTATCTTTATCTTATCCAGTGTTCACTGGAAGAAAGATGCCTCTTTAATAAATAGTGCTGGAAAGAGTGGCTTTCCACCTGCTAAAGAATAAAATTAGACCATGTCTATCACCATGCACTAAACTCACAAAGATTTAAATATTACAACAGAAACATTAAATTTAATGGAGCAAAAATATAGAGAGAAATCTTGAAAACATAAGGGTAGGCATAGAGTTCATGAACAAAAACCAAACTGCACTGGAAATACTTCAAAGAATCAACAATTAGGACTACATCTTATTGAAACATTTTTGTATATCAAAAGAAATCACCAATGGAATAAAAAGAAAACCCATTAATTGGGAAAATAATTTTGCCAACTGTCCCAGGACAAAGAACTTCTATCTAAACATATGAAGAATTTAAAAAATCAAGGCTCCAAAAATTCAAAGACCCAATTTAAAAAATGGAGATCTGAAATGAATATACACTTCTCAGATGAAGAAATTCAAATGGAAAATAAATATATGAAAAACTACTCAATATAATTGGTCATTTGAGAAATGCAAATTAAGTAACACTGACCTTCCATCTCATCCCAGAAAGAATGTTGATCATCAAGAAGTCAATCAAGGACTGACCACATTAAAGTGCCTACAAGCAGGTTCAGGGGCCAGGGGTTCAATCTCTGGGCCTACTGGTGTCAGCCCCACCTCTGGGGTGCACTGAGATGGTGATTGAGACTGGGTGTGGTGGCATGCACCTGTAATCCCAGCTCTTGGAGGCTGTAAACAGGTGGATCACTATGAGTCTGATCTAGTAGTGAGGCCCTGAACACCCTGCAGACCATTCCCTAAAAAAGTAAAAAAAATAAAAATAAAAAAAAAACAAGTCAATCAATAACAAATGCTGGAAGTACTGTGGGAAAAAAGAACACTTCTCCACTGTCAATGGGGACTGTAGACTGGTACAACCACTGCTGAAATCAGCGTGAGGATTCCTCAAAAAAGTAGAATAAAAGGTCCCATTCAACCCAGTTGTTCCTCTCATGTGTATTTTTCCAGAAGAACTAAAAACCTCATACCACAGTGACATATGTGCATTCATGTTTATAGCAGTGCAATTTGTCATAGCTAAATTTTAGGAAACAACCCAAATGCTCATAAACCGAGGAATGAAAAAAAAAAGATGCAGTAATTTTATACAGTAGAGTATTATTCTGCTATAAAGAAAGAAAACTTGAGGCTTTTATAGGTAAATAGATGCAACTACAGGCCACACTCATAAGTGAATAAGTCAGACCTACATGTATAAACATTATATTGTTTCTATAGTGTAAGAACCTGAAAGAGTAAATAAAATCTGAAAGGTACAATTGATACTGTGAAAGGGAAAGAAACGATTCAAAGGGAAGAAAAAACTGGAATGAGAGAAAGGAGGAAAGAAACAAAGAAGGGAAAACTGTACATGTACATACATGGAATAGCTTGCATAGTTGTACTTCTGATTTCTACCGGTATATCAAAAGGAACAGTTAATGCTTAAATGTTTTTTCTTGTTTTTAAGTTTTTTTTTTTTTTTTCATTTTGGGACCAATTTTGTATGCTTCTATCTAGTAATCTGAACAACTAATTTGAAGACAACAATAATAATATAATAGCCATTGTTGAATTTCATTTACTTCATAAAATTCTGTATCATTTTTAATGTTTTCCCTATTGTCACCCTCTCTAAAAAAAGAAAACTTCATGACCCTTTATATGAGCGATGGCCCTGGGATGATGTGTCAACACAGACTCATCGCTTGTCAAAAGTATATCGCTGTGTCACTCTGTTGACACAGTAGGAAAGTTCCTGTGCTTGTGATGATGTATGACAACCCCATGCTTTCTATACAGTTTTGCTGTGAACCTAAATCTACTCTAAGAAATGAAGAAAATAAAATTCAATAGCTTGGACTCATCCTACTTCATTTTTTAAATAATTTTTATTTATTTTAATGAGAAAAAAGGTAAAATAGTGATGAAACAGTTTCAAAACAGGCTAGTAGGACATTTACAATAATTGATACATTGCATATTGTTGTCTTCATAGTAGTTATTCAGAGGACAAGATGCAGACATGATATCACTCTTAGTTCAGTGAACTAAGAGAAAGTAGCTGTATATCTATCCTAACTCTCTTGTATTTTTTTTCTTCCCCCTTTTTTCACGACAAAACTGTCTTTTATTTACACCTTTGAGAAGTTAGTAACGTATGACACTAGGTTGCCTAGCAACTGATAGCAAACCTTAACCAGACAGGATGTTCATCTCAGGAGTGAGGTAGCTGGTTTGCTTTAGGCACTGGGTCAAGTCCCACCTACATATATTTGATCAATTTCCTAGCTTTGTGGCTCCCAACATATCCTCCTTCTCCATTTTGCTTTTTCAGAGATGGATGTTCCATTGCAGTTAGAGAAGCTGTATTTGGAGAAGTCTTTAGAGGACCTTTTCATACTTGAAACCAGCTTAAAGATTGTAGGTACTTGAATTCAGCAAAATAGCCCAATATAATCCAATAGTCCATAATAATAGTGGGTTATCAGCAGAACTGGCAATTGTCAGAAGTTCTTCACTTGAGCCTTTTATAGCTCAGCATATTAATATGGCATTTCTTACCAAAATATTAATAATGTAACCTTTAATAATAGTGGCATATTAGTTCAGATTTATAGGATATGTATATCTGTATAAATATTTAGCAAGTGAATATGTATTTATACTATTATTAGTATACCAGTATTTTACATTTATGCAATAAATATTTTACACCATGTATTATTGTTACAAAATTTTATTATAATATATGTCAAGTTATGTGTATGAGATATATATTTATGTAAAACTGTCTTTACCTTAAGAGTTCAGACTTTGTAATCCTAATTAAATAATAAATAGTAAAAGCATTTATAGAGACCAATGTAAGTAGGTAAGGCAATCTCTTCTTGCTCTCACTACCCTAGAACCTTTTGAAGAAGGATCATTTTCCATATCTATGTTTAAATGAGTGCTCATAGGAAGGCAATTTGCTGTCACTGAGCTAGTCTTGGTCTCACGAGTTCTCTAAGTTTAGACGCAGGCATCTGTGGACACAAAAGCAGTCCTGGCCCAGTGGGCCAGCCGTGCACCATGCAGTGAGTCTGTCAGATTTGGCCAGGCTGCTCCCGGCTCGTCTTCCCACTTGAAGCTTGCCTGGAGTGATGTCCAGGCTTCCATTCAGGGCCCGTGTCTACATGGCTGGTGGGATGGAGAAGAGCCCACAAACAAACATTGAGGAAGGGACCCTTTCCTCGTGTGCCTTCCATAAGAGGTGAAGTCAGAGGGAAAGCACATTGGCCTTGATTTACTGCGTACTTCTGGCTCCCTCGGCCCCACTAAGCTTCCACAGTTAAAGAGCAGAATAGTGTAACAATCTGGGATGAGATGGTCACAGTGTCACACAAAGGCTGCAACTTGATGAATGTCCTTTCATCAGCAAGAGTCCCAGATGGTGTGAAAATCCTCCTAACATGACATTTCTTCTCCAAAAGGAGCTTTCTTTAACCTCTTCTCCACAGCAAAGCCCTGCTGGGTTAAAAGTGATAGCTGTTGTTTGTGCAGGACTTTCATGGATGCAAGGTCATTCATGTTGTTGATCACCCTTAATTTGATTCTCAAAACCAACTTGGAGAGATGGAAATAAGAAGCGTTGTGATTCCCATTGGACATTGCAAAAACCAACAGGTGACCATTTGTCCAGCTTCGCTAGAGTAGTGAGAACTGGAATCAGACAGAATTTAGGATTTTGTCCTCTTGGTCAAATACTGTTTCTATGACACCTGAAGTACTAGACCTACAGACCCTTTTAATAGATGACAAACTAGGAAGACAAAATCATGTCCATTGGCACTATGGCTGAGCATTTTCTTTCAAAGTCACTACTGAGCTGTATATGTATCTTAATTATTTTGAATATACAGATACAAAATGGTTGTTCATTTGTATCCCCCTTTTTTGTTGTGGACAAAAAAGATATCATGTCTCCATCTTGTACAATTAATAACCACTAAGACAACAATATGCAATGCATTAATTATTGAAACTGTGCTAGTAATAAGCTTTGAAACTGTCTCATTGCTAGTTGTTTTTCAATAAAATTATTTAAAAAAAAAAACAAAGTCACTATTGAGGAAATTTGTCCCTGGAATGATGAGGAGCAGGTGCTGCTTTCTGGCTAGGATGGAGTCTCAGTTTTGGGGAAGGCCCCTAGACCAGCAGTGACACCTCATGTCCTGTTCATGTCCAAAGCCGAACAGACATTTTCTTTCTGTTTTTTTTTTTTTTTTTTTTTTTTTTTTTGTCTTCTAAGCACTCACACAAAAATAATATGCATATCACTGGTCATCAGGGCAGGGCAGACTCAAGGTCGATGTGCCTTTGTGTTTGTTTGAACTGTCTCAGGTATGGAGTGGGAGGCTCAAGATCATTGTGCTGCAGGTTCAGTGTCTGCAGAGACACAAAGGCATTTCAGGAAGGAACCCGAAAGTTTTGTTCAATGTATACCACAGTGAATATGTTCAGTGAGGCATGCTGGTTTTGCAAACACAGTGAAAGAATGGAGGAATGGCTTTCAGGCAATGGGCACCTCCAGAGGGCTGTCCACAGGCCTTAGATCCAGACACAGCAGGTGACAGTGTTCCCCTTTAAAGAAAGGACAGTGGGAGCCCCTCAGGGTTCATCAGAAAGCAACAGCCTGAGCCACATGAGGAAGCAAAGCTCCCTCCCTGTATGAGCTTACTGTGCAATATCTTTTCTTCCTTGTGGGGAGGCCAGGGAGGCAGCCCTAATCTCTCTTTCTTCTTAGTATAAACATTCCTTTGCCCTGTGTGCCTTTAGTGCCCTGTATAGGTCATCTTTTCCTCTGCCTTCCAAAATATTTTGTTTTCCATCTCTCCCTCCTTTTTCATGTTGCTTTAAGAAAGATCCAAAACTTCCTCCCTATTTTCCTAAGCTGCCCTTTGTTGCTGCTGCCAACCACAGCCTAAATTTACACCAGGGCCTTGGAGAGGGAGCTGCCTGGTGGTTGCTGGTGTGGCTCCATTGTTGCCTTGGGTACAATGAGCTTCGGCTGATCTTTGACTTTGTGGACAGGTAAATCAAGGGTTGTAAATCAATTTCTTCCCAAAAGCATTGTTTAGAGGCCTTAGGAATAGCCTCTAAATTATTTTCCTTAGTACTTTTCCTTTATACTTACTACTGTATGTAGCTCAAGGTAGCCAGACTAATATTCCTAAACATGAAGTTTTACATAATACTATTTTGATTAGAAGCCGGAAGTACTTCAGTATTCCTCAACTTTTTAACTCTGAAAAGAAAAACTGATCTTTTAGCTTGACCACATTATGTGTGGCCTCAACTCACCTATTTAATCTTCTGGCTGATTTTTGTTATTAACTAGCCTGGGGTATTTGTTTCCTTTCATATTCTTTCTTGTACCTCTTACTTGCATTTGTCCCTTAGTATTAGGACTGACTTCTTTTCCTGTTGAGTGACATGGCGTCCTCTGACACTTGTTCAAAGATCAGCTGAACATCTCCCTCTCTTTTGCTTACTGATAGCATTCTGGATGCCTTCAGGGTGTGTCACTCTTCCCCAGCTTGGGCACAATGATTGCATACTTCCTACCCTAGTACTTCCTGGCATGTGGTGTTTTTCACTCTGCATAGGGCCTTTGACTGAACTGTGCTCTGTTACTATACTACTGGCCCCTGAAACACTTTATAGGAAACTCAGCAAAAAGCTTTATCAAATTCAAAATATGGCTCCTGTGAAGACATAGCTTAATACATTTCATAGCATCTTCCCATGAGGATGCATGGGAGAAATGTTTCTTAGTCTCAAAATCAAGAATAGCTGGTGTCTCCTGAGGTACTGCTTTGTTTTTATCTTGTGGTCATTGTGAGTCATGTCTCCTTCTTTACCTAGGCCACGAGCCAGGATTACAGCCCACCGCAAGCAACAAGTAGGACTTAATGACATGTATCTGGGGGCTAATAGCATTAACTATGGCTTCTTATTTTTTATTTCCTGCCTTTATTTTTCTTTCTTCCAATTTTCCTCTTGTTTATTTAGTAATCTGGTAACTGCATATAACTTTATGAAAAGGTTCAAATCATTTTTGGAATTTGAAAAAAACTATATATATAATTTCTAGCATTATAGTCCACATTTAATTAAATTAAAAATCTTTGGTATGCCCCATCCAGATCAAGATATAGGACGTTCCAGGATATTGGAAGCCGCTGCTCCCTTTCATCACTACAACTGAGAAGTCTTAGTCCCTCTCCTGATCTCTCATCCATGATATCCCAGCCCATGACTGAAAGAAGGAAAGACTTCGTCTTACAGTTTCTGAAGTTTCAGCAGGCTCCCAGGCAGCATCAGCCCGCTGGGGTCAGGGAGGAGGAACCCCTCCATCGTGGCCACCAGCAGGCAGCAGGAGAGAGCAGAGCAGCCTGGGAGGGGTTGCACTCTCCAGGTTCCCCTCAGGGACGCGTCTCTTCCAAATGTGCACCATCCGGAACGTCACATTCAGCTACCTTGCCCCTGTGACCTGGTCACCTTCCGGCAGCCCCATCCTGCATGCCACAGAGGTTTCCTTGTCGGGGGTTTCTTCTTTCCATTTTTTATTTTTTATTTTTTCTGTATTTAGTGCAGGGCCTACAGGGTCTACAGGGTCTACAGGGTCTCACTGCATAGAGCGGACTTGTAGTGATCCGCCTGTTCTCAGCCTCCCAAGCGCTGGGATTACATGGGATTACAGGCGCGCGCCACCACACCCAATCTCAGTCGCAGTCTCAGCGCTCCGTGGGGGTGTGGCTGGCCGCTGCACTCCGCCTAAGTGGATGCTTTAGTCCATTGAGCTATCAGGCCAGCCCCTCTGGGGTTCCTTCTTGATCTAAAATAATTTATATATTATGTCCCTATGTATTTGGCTACCCACTTATTCTAAATACAGACTAAGCATCAGCTGTATGCCTGTGTCCCACACAAAACCTATAGGGCCCAACATGTAATCAAGAAGTAATTATTGATTGAAGAAGGGAAAATGCTCCTATTGAGCAAGGCCTCTGTGACCCTGAGGTAAAGATCGAAGGCTGTTCTGTTTGTCCCTGAAAAATACCAAATACATTTTTCATTAACTGTTGAAGACTTTCCATCTATTACAGTCTCCACTTAAGCAATCAAAAGTAGTTTTCCTGATTCTGGAAATCAGGATCAGAAAAAAACCTCATCAAATTAATTGACACAATTTCCTGTCTTGGCTGTTCTTTCTTATCCTTCCTAAACACACAGGATCGGGCACCCTGTGAGCACCTTCTAGCCAAGGCTTGGAAGCTCCTCCACCAGTAGCTGCCCTCGCACCCCAGGACTCCTTGGCCTCATGTGGAAGACTCCACACATTGGCCACATGTGAACACTACGTGGAGGGTGTGCAGTGGCAGCCCCGAACCCCATCGGCTCCATCTTTTCTAACTTTAATGACTTGGTAAACACAAATTTATAGAGGATGATGAAAAGTCCTATTTTCTTTTTGTGCCGAAAACTGGTTGTTGCTGATCACCAAGAGGAGAATAGTCTTGATTGAGAATTTATTTTGGAGTGAATGTTTGCACAGAATGTGGGGAAAAAAAAATTCCAAACAAAACAGGCACATATTATTAGCAATAATGAAAACGAATAATGCAAGTTTTTCAAGAATGATTTGCACTTTCACTCGGAACCATCTGGTAAAGAATCTTGTCTCAGAGCAAAGATTGGATGGCAGAGATGTTGAAAAAAGTCACTATAGTGGGAAAGTAGGCCAAACAGAAGAAAAAAATGGCAGCAGATCGGGGGCTCAGGGGCTTGAGTGAAGAAGACAGACTGAATCTGCTGTCATTTGTATCTGAAAATCCTACTGAAACCTTCACACCCACAGTGGAAAAGTGAGTGGTTGTACAACTGTCCCTTTGGTCCACTTTCACTTTAAGATGGAAAGATCTCTGGTTTTATTCCTATTTTTTTCTCTGATATTTGAAAACCACATGATTAACAGTAATATAGTTTGATGAATTTCCTTTTCCTATGGAAGTTCACTAAGGAAGAAAGTACTATTTAGCAGCTAATTCTGCAGTTCTTGAGGTGGAAGAATAACATTTTTTTTTTCATTTTTGGTAATCTTAGAATTTCTTTTTTCTGAAAACAGATCTTTTGTTAGTGGAGAGTTAAAGGAGAACTCTTGTAAAAAGTTTCTTGAAAGGAAAGGAGGATATAATTTATATGTTTTAGTGTTGATGAAATGCAGCTCAATCTTTGCAAAAAGAACTGTATATTTTCATTGGAAATATAATAATTAGCTGAAGACGAGATTCAGAACTCTGGCTCCAAAATACAATTTCTCAAATAACATGATTAATTCTTAGCATTGGTACACTTTGTATCCTTTGTTTCTCTTGCTAATCTGCTTTAAAAAATGAGACAGTATATGGGAAAAAAATAATAATACTAACTTTGAGTATTAGAGCATTTTTAGAAATTATTATTTACCAAAAAAAAATCCTTTTTTTTTTCAAAGAGCTTCTAAACACCACTGGTAACTGTTTTGGTATTCTGCCTAAATTGTATGCTTTTGAAGTTGTAACTCTTAGTGACACCTGGGGAGAGCAAAAAAAGGGTGTCAAAATCCATTGACTACCACTGTGCACCTAGAATAAAATTAAACTTTCATATATGTTCTGTTCACTGAATACTACACAAATCTGAGGAGGTAATATTTTCTCATTTTGTCTATGGAAATACTGTACATTGAACATCCATGTGTAAAGAGAGGTCTATGTGAGATGTCGTTAACTAAATTGGTGTCCCTCCCAATCACTATGCTCAGCCCAAGCCCACAGTGTGATAGTGTTTAGAGGTAGAACCCCTAGAGAATGATTATCCCAACTGGGAAAACCTTCAGAGGAGGCTCCGGAGAGCTGCTATAACCCCTTCTGTCATGCAAGGACACAGAGAAACCAAAGCCACCATTAGGGATCTGAATATCCCCATGAGGGGTCTTGGGTCTGACAGGTAATTGGGTCATAATAGTGCTACCGTCGTTGGTGGCTTCGTCCACTGATAAGTTCTGTAGCTCATTCACTATGAAGAGGTGAAGCACGGCTAGAGGGAAGGGCCACTGGGGTCAGGATGTGGAGAGGTGTGCTTTGTCCTTGGGCCCTTTCTTTCTCTGGTTCACAGTTGCCCCAGAGGGGCAGCTGGCCTCCACAGGGCTCTTACACCAGGCTATTCTGCCTTGCAGCAGCCAGCTTTGGAATAAACCAGTGAAAACCATGTGCCAGTACAAATCTTTCCTCTTTTTAATTGTGGGTGTTGGACATTTTGTCCAAGAAAAGGGAAAGTGACTACCAGCTAGGTAGTAGGCCCTTCCCAATGACTGTGCCTCTTGGCTCTTCAGAAATGTGAGAAGTTAAATTTCTGTTGCTTATAAGTGACATCATTCCAGATATTTCATTACAGCAGCTTGAAAAGACTAAGATAAATACAATAAGTGTGTGTTAATAAGCAATATAGATCCTGCCTTTATAGATACTGAGAAGAATAACTACAAACAAGTTAATGAACAAAACACACAAATTCTTTCTGAAGTCAAGTAGGCACAGTTCATCTGACTAGACATTAGTGCCATTTCTAATATATCTCTCCTTCCTTAGGAACTGGTGCAGGTCATCACCAAGAATGGCAAAAAAAAAGCTCCCTCGAGGTCCTGGATCCTTTTTCTTGTTATTTGTGGTCTCCCTTCCTTGGAAGCAGAGAAAGTATATTCTCCTTGACAACAGTTGCTTAGAGTTTGGATTTTAAAGTAAAACATCTGTGTTTATGTAGTCTTGGCTATTTCTGTTTCTAATTGCTAGAGCTTGGGCCTTTGTGTTCTGGAACTTTAGGAAGTGTAGTTTTTTGCCAATGACTGACTGGCACTGCCTACTGACACCTCTGGGTGGCTTCTGTCTCAGAGAGTCTGTAGAGGGTAAATGCCACCCTGGATTAAGTGGGTAGAAAACAACTACTGGTGTTAGGAAAACATAAGTTCTGTGTGTCAGAACATCGAGAATCACTTTCTTTGATCTTTTCTTTTATTTCAGGCCCAACCACTCCCATACCAAGTGGTTGTGGCCTAATACAAGGGAATTTTTACCTCTTTCCCTCTTTATGGTTGAAGCCTCTAATGTGGTCAGTTAATTTCCATCTTTGTGTCATACTTCCCATTCTGTTTCTATTTATTACTATCTCTGCCTCCTTCAGCTTCATCTTTCCATTTAGTTTTCTGGCTTTCAACATCATTGTCTTCTCTGAGAGAAGATATGCCTCAAACAAACCTTCTAACCAGTCTGGTCAACACTAAACTTACTTTTTCTTCAGGAAAAATTAACTAAAATCTTTGTTGGCACTATTTCCCAAAGTGTGTTTTTGTACTACGTAACACTGAGTCATGAGGTAATTCACAGACAAATAATTTTTAAATGTGTTATGAAACCTGGTGAATTGTATTTCTTCTTGGCAATATTCAATGTACATTTACCAAAGTAAAGTTCCACAGAATTGTTGGACAAAATCTTTGAAATTATTAGTGTATTTCACATACTTTCCAAATTCACTTAACTATGAATCTTATTTTCAAATTCTTATAGTGACATATCTTCACTCTGAATAACTACTAGGAAGACAACAATCACAATGGATCAACTGCTGTAACTGTCCTAATAATCTCAGTTTCATTGTTATACTTATTTCTTTAAAGAAAAGAACAACTAGGATAGGGAAAAGGATAAAATGAAGGCACACATACACACACACACAAACACACGTGATAGCTTAAATAATTATACCACTAATTTCTATTGGTTTATTTAAAGGAACAATTAATATTTAACTGTTTGATCAATCTTGCATACCTGTATATGATACTCCAAGCAACTACTTTGAAGATAACAATATACAACAACCATTGTTAATTTCCTATCATCTTGTTTTGAAAGTCTGTATCATTTTTATTGTTTTTATTTTTTTCTCTTTAAAATAAAAATGTAAACCCATAAAAAATTCTTGTAGTGAGGCTGTGTATAGTTAGCCTTTTAAGAATCTTGCATTAGGAAATGTTTCTACAAGTAAACCATGTGTCATAGATTAGTCTCCTTTGTATACAGTTTTGTTTTCCTAAGTTTCTGTTTCCACAGTCAACTATGGTCCAAAAATATCAAATAAAAAAATCTGGAAATAAATAATTTATAAAATTTAAGTAACTTTTGTTACAAGATATTGTCACATTTTTTCTATTATAATTATGGCACTTGATCTCTTACTATGTCTAAATTATAAAGTGGACTTCGCAGAAATATGTTGTTTAAGGAAGAGCACAGAACATACAGGATTTCACACCGTTCACAGGTCAGGTATTCACTGGGCATTTCGAATGTATCTCTTGCAGATACAGTAGGAGGGATTTCTGTATTATTAAACATACTATATGTCCTCTCTTTGTGAAAGTTTGGTGAATTTTACATACATGTGAGATATGTCTATGACTTCTTCAGCAATTTAAAATTTAAACAAAGAATATCTAGGTAGGAGAGAAATCGAAGAATAAGTTAAGATTTTAAGTATTTATGAAATTACAATTTGGTTTGTGTACCTTGGGGAGGTCTCACTTGTGGGATTTTAGCACTATTGAAAGACATCTCTACATCTCAGTTTTTAAAAATTCTAAACTCCCACTCTTCAAAGTTAATGTTCACATTGAGCACACAAGAGAATCTGATTTTCATTTTTGACTTCCTGCCTGGTAACAAAACAAATAATCTAGCGCTAAGATTGTACAACAATATTGTTAAAGAGAAGATTGTGGGTGTTGGAAATTGATACAATGTTAGCTCTTGAGTCTTCCATGATCAAGGAAATAAAGAACCAAAGGTAAAAGAGGAATTGGGCAATGCTTAAGAGAAGGAATATCATTTGTTCTAGATAAAATAATTCTGAGATAGATCACTCAAATTGTATGCAAATTTAGAAGAATAAAATGAAGAACAGAATTAGCAAATAAAGACTTTTGGACCCATAGAAATATGTAAGGGGAAGGCAGTAAAGTACCTGGATGTGTTGGTTGGAAATGCAAATGCTGGTGTAAACTCATAATTTCTAATATGGACAGATATGTATACAGGTATGAATATATGAACATGTATATTATATGCATCATTGTAATTTAGTAGATATATATCTGTAAATATTTCTTAAGACTTTATTTTGAAAGCATCAAGAGCCAAAGACAATCCAGTTGGGAGCACCCAACCCCAAGATCTTGGTGTCTAATACCACTCACAGCTAAAAAGACTCACATTTTTTGGTGATTCAAGGACTGAGGCAAGATAGATTTAAAAAGATCCTACAACATTCTTATTATTCCACAAAGAAAGAGATCCAAAAAATGAGAAGGCACAGCAAAGAAACAGAGGGCCAGTGATGAGATTTCTTAAACCTAGAGTCATTTGGTCATTCATTATTTAGTATTGTAATGGATTATAAGGGCTAGGTCTACAGTTCAGTGCCATAGAGCTTGCCTGGCAAGGCTAAGGTCCTGAGTTTGAACTCCTGTACAAAAAAAAAAGTCATGTAATGAATTATAAACCACTGAATTGAAATTCATAAGTCCATAGCAAAAGTCAATAAGAAAGAAAGAAAAGAAAGAAAGAAAGGAAAGCAAGCAAGCAAACAAGAAAGAAAGAGGTTCTGATTGTGGAGGTTTCTACAAGCCAACTGGTAAATACAGAGGGCAAGTTCGTGTTGGTTAGCATTTTGCAATCATTAATTGCAGCTACATTTTGATGAGAAGCTGCTATTTGAATCATCTTGAGGCATTGCCACAGAAATTGCTCATGAATTTCAGGAGAAAAAGGTGATGATTATACACAGAGAAATCAAGTGACACTTTGTCCAAAATTAGTATTGCCCCTGCAAGGCAGAGGGCTACTATATATGTTGAGGTACATGAACTAAGTACTTGCCCCATTTATCATAATTAACAACAATGTGATTATGAAAAAAATCAGATACCTCCTGAAAGAAACACACTTATTTTTTAAATGAAGGAAGGGGTGACTGTATTCTTCAACAACGTCAGGATTATAAAAAACAAAAACAGAAGCTTTGGATGCTGCAGATCAAGAGCGATGAAGCAGTCAGGGCCACTAGGTAAACTATGCTAGT
This sequence comes from Octodon degus, assembly GCF_000260255.1. Taxonomy (NCBI): domain Eukaryota; kingdom Metazoa; phylum Chordata; class Mammalia; order Rodentia; family Octodontidae; genus Octodon; species Octodon degus. Next base: position 7,737,443 of record NW_004524620.1, on the reverse strand, counting down.
CTAGCGCAGATCACATAGTCAAGAAAAGAATAAGTGCTGTGAATTAGTCCCATTGGAAAATTAAAATACAGATGATAGATTGTATCTACCTTAAATGCATTCGATGCATCAACACTAACATACCTGTACATGATAATATTATTATTCTTAATGAAAACCATGGTAAATATTTAGAAGCAATTAGCATCTATAACATACTTAAAAAGAATGCATCAGAAAAAATTACTATTTCTCTTTCATTGAGACAAATGAAGCAAGATTCTAATAATAGGCAACTTTAGGTTAAATGATACATGGTTCTTTTTTGCACTGTCCTTATTTTCACAATTACTTTCTTGTGTTTGAAACTGTTCAAATATTTAGTTATTGCAATGACTAATGACTGTATGTATTGATGTTATGCATATAAATATATTCTGTATACATAGAATTTCAGAAAGAAGATAACTGTACTATAAATGGAACGTGATATACCTTGTGGGAGTTAGACAAAAGTTTCAAGTGTTTCATGATTTCAGGATCCATGCGTAAGTCAAGAGAGACTCATTTTTAAGAACGTGTCACATCTAGTTAGGCAGTTGATGGGAGACACAGAGAAAAAGATGTCTTGTCCTCCTGCTGTGATTCCTACATGTGGGTTGACTGTGAGCAGGTAAAGATGTTTCCACCTATAAATTTTTTTTTAATGAACATGCTCTAATCTAATTACAGGAAATTTAGATCCCCTACGGAAAGAGACCCATTATAAGGTACGTTAATCAAGGATGTCCTTTTTTAAGAATTAGAAGGTATAACTTTGTAGGAACAGACCTTTCTTCATTTTTCCTGAAGCTCAGGCGGGAGTAGACCAGCAGAGGCATATCTTCCCAGGTCAGTGCTGGCCTCTACAGTGGCCTCGCTGATCGGTAGGATTCTCCAGCCCCTGTGCAGGTAGTGGAGAGGGGCAGAATCATGCGGCAACAAGACAGTCACCCACTGGGGAAGTATAAAATAGCCCAGGCTGGACTTGGCCAAGAGAGCGTTCCTGTAATTCTCTGAGGTAAAATCCAGAGCCAAAGATCCTTGTTGCTACACAGCTGATTCCTTCTCCAATTATCCAAGCAGTGCCTTCACCTCCTTCCATCCTGAACTCAAGTAGTTGTAGGTTGGAAGGCAAAGTCCTGACAAGTAGTCAGAAGACCAACTTCTTGCTAAACCTCATTTCAAAGGCAGCAGGGCTCAAAGGAGATTTTTGTCGACTTAGAGCCATTGGTTCTCAGTGTCACCCTCTAGGAAGCACTTACGGCTATATGCAGGGAAATGCCAAGAAAGGTCTTTGCGAATGGCAGCCTCACTGAAGCCGGGAGGAAAATCTATTCTTTCTCTCCCAGCACCATTCATTATAACACAGATGCTGGCACAAATAGAATACACCTGTGCTCGTGAAACATGTCCTGACACTTGTCCCGAAAATAGCCACAGATTGTAGCACAGCAATGGGCACATCTTGCTGGGTGCTGTCTCAGAAAAGAACAAGCTGCAAGGCCTTACACTTTTGCCTGAGGAGCTGCTTCCCCTCTCTGCACACATAATATTGTGCATATGTTGTGCTGAAAAGAAATAGTCTAACAAACCTCCCAAGCATTAATAGATCTCTGAGCTTTTAAGTTTGACTAAGTCTATTTATACATTGCCCAGGCCATTGCTGGCTCTGAACTAAATGGAAAGGTGCAGAGATGTGTAATGTGCAGTGTACACCTGCTTTAAATATTAGAGGTGAAGTTAGGGACCATAATTCTAGAACATTCTAGTGAACAGTACCTGGAGATTATTGCAGTGATTGAGGAAGATGTCCTCAGACATCTCTGTAAACCCAAGAGGTGTTACTGTGTCTAACATCAGCAGCCAGGGGCAGAGAGGGGCTACACTTCCTAGTAGAATGCTGAGCGTGGGGTCAGGTGGAGTCCAACATGGTGCGAACAGGATCCCCTGATGATCATGTTGTGAGTCACAGTGCCTGGTGTTGTGGCTTCCAGCAAGGTGAGTCAGTAGGGTACCACCTCTGAATCTCACTATTGAAATTAGGAGGAGCTTAATGAATAAAGAGGTAAGGGATAGCTTTCAGTAAAATACTTCTTGAAGTTGATTTCTTAACTATACCTTCAGGATTATCACCTGTTCACTTTCTCAGCAGCAGATTGCTGACTATCTTCTGTGTTGCAGGTACCATACTGGTTGTATACAGAGGTGTAAGTGAAATGTCTGCCTGTAGCTGTTCTTGTTGAGAAAATCCACTAGCAGATCACTGAAGAGCAAAGTGCTGAATCCGTGGGAGGGATTTGCATGTGGCGGTCCCAGAGGATGGGGCATGTGGTGTAGTTAGAATGCACCGGGAAGACCCCATGGAGGAGGAAAGCCTTCCTGCTAGGAGTTGAAGGATTTATTGCCTTCATATAGGCTTAGCAGGACTGAGGACACCGCATAAGCCTGAGCTGGAGGGATTGAACAGTACAGTAAAAGACAGGGCTGAACAAATCACGGATAACACTTGAGGTTGATGTTAGGAAAGATAGATTATTAGATTACTGGCCTGAATCTGAAACAGAGAGTAAAGCATGCTGGTCCTTAGCGATCATACTAAGAAGTTTTCCAGAGTCATGCTGGAGAACGCGTGCATTCAGCCAAGACCATAAACCCAAGCAGAGATTCATCTGCCTGTCCCCTTTAGAGGAAAGATGAGGAGCACATCACGGAACAGGACTAGAAGTAGAAAAGATCTGAACGCAAAAGTTAGGAGTAGCAATGGAGTGGAGGGCATGCATGACTAGCAAGCATTAATAATCCGTCAGTGTTGGGAACTGAAGCACATTGAGGAGGGAAACAGAAATCCAATTCCTCTTCCACCTTTGTTATGCAAATATGGGTATAGAAAAATCTAAACATCTTACCTGCCTTTCATATCTTAAAGTAGGACAAGCTCCTTAGAGTCTCAGACCTTTTCACATTCTAGTTTTTTCTCTCTTGAATAAGAAATTAACTATATTTCATCTTCTGCTGATGTTTTTCTTACCCTTTGGGGCTACATTAAAAGTTGACCTGTGCAGACTGGCTTTCTAGAGCGATGCTAGCTCGGTGAGTGTGCCCTTTACTATTCTCTTTTCCTTTGCCCCGTCTATATCTTTCAAAACATGCAGCATCATTTCTAATCATGCTAATATTTATTTAGGTCTTGGCAACTCCACTTCTTTCTTGTCTCCTCATATATTCCCAGGGCTGGTACACGGTAGTCCTTTGAGTAATAATTGTTTGAGTCCAGTAGACAGTCACAGACTGCCCTGATCCCCACATCCTAGAACTTATGGAGAGCACACCTGGGCCATGCCTCAGCAGCTTTGCCATGTGTGGCCCACGATGCCCACAGGGCTAAGGTGGGCAGGCACCTGCTCTTTGGGACTGAGTAATGAATGCTGACATTAGCTCCTTTATCTCAGAAGGTGACTTTATCTGGTAATAGAGCCCAGTGCATGTGGAATCAAGTTACATGAAAACAACGGGGTAAGTCCTAATCAAGTATTGTTGGTATCCTCATCAAAGGGAAATCTGACTCAGAGAAAGACTCTGAAAACTGACAATTGGGTACAGGGTAAAGACTGCTATTGAGAAACCAAGGACTACTGAGGATGCCATAAACTAGGAGAGCCCCAGAATAGACCCTTCCTTGTGGCTGTCAGAAGAACACAGTGCTTTTGAGAGAGAAAATGTCTCTAGTTCTAAGTCAATTAGTTTGTGAAACATAGTTGTAGCTTCCCTAGGAAATTCATACAACACCCTTCAGAGGCAGGTCAGGGTCCTGGGATTACATGTACCACGACACTCCAGTCCAGAGATGAATTTTGCCCTCTTTTTCACCCAAAACTGTCTAAGTTTGGGGATGTTCTCTTATTCTAAACCTTTCTCTACCTCCGTCCAGCAAGAGTCCACATTCTGAACAATGGATGCTAAGATGGAGGCGGTGGGGAGATGTCATCAACCGAATCAATAATCCTTAAAAATCTGGGCAGAAACAATTAATTTGTCACTGTTCAGACCCAGAGCGGTGAAGTTATATGGAGCAGAATGAAATAATGAGGCTAAGAATAGCGACTGCTTTTATACTAAATATAGATTATAGATAAAAGAATACCTACCAAGGACTTTTAATAAGCATGTTCTTTGCATCTGACTTCGTGCTTTAAACACCTAAGTCACATGTTCTGCTACAAAAAGAGAACTTATCATGATTCTTATCATTTTGTTTTTAAACTTGTCTCCGTTTCTTCTTTCTTGTTCACAATTAGTCTTTTAACTGGTACACCCACCGCATATTAAAATATACTCCATGTCCAATCATGTACTAAGACATTCGCTCACCACCTCCGCTCTGTGCCTTCACACTTCCTTCCAACTGGCTATGCGTGTAGCTCTAAATAGATTTTTAATGCTTTCTAAAATGTAAAAAAAATTATTGGTAAAATTGTCAGTCCACTCTCCAATCTGCTAATAAACAAGTCTTGAAACAGTATTTGGAAAACTCATTAATATTGTTTCCTTCCAGTATTTAAATTCTAGATTTTAGATACAAAAAGAAAGGAGTACATTTAATAAGTAAAATTTAATTATTTTCATCCAGTTTTATGGTGATAGGTGAGTATCTGTATAACTCAGGGTAAAATAATTTTGAGGGAATGTCTAAAAGTCGCTGTGAAACATATGTCTTGCAGTTTCTTGTGTGTGTGTGTGTGTGTGTGTGTGTGTGTGTGTTCTTTTTGAGACAGGGTCTTGCTATGCAGTTCAGGCTGGCCTTGCACTAACTTTGGAGCCTAGGCTGGTCTTGAACTCGCAGCGATCCTCCTTTCCCAGTCTCCCGAGTGCTGGGATGACGGGCCTGCGCCACCAGGCCCACCTTGTCTTGCAGTTTCTAAAGTCAGTGAAACTTCAGATACTTACCAGAAAAATTAACTCTTCAAAAATGTCAATTCAAACTGCATCTTCTGGACACAGATTACGTTAGCATACACTGTGTATTTTAGGGAAAGAACCAAGTCAGCAGGGATGGCAGACTCCCCTACTTTGGCCTCCACGTGCTCTCATTCAGTCCTCCACTGTTCCATGCAGTTACGCTCCCCTTCTCCAGCTTGCAGGTAATCCTGATGGCAGTGATTCAGTCCAGCTTTATTTCCCGGCCATTCGAGAACGGGCTGATTATGTGAAATGGCCCCGTCAGCCCGAAGGAAAGGCCCTCTGACATAGTAGACAGAGCTCTTTGTCACCCAGATCGGTGTGCTCCACTTGCTGCTTCTGTCCATTTGAGCTCACTGGATTAACTAACATCGGGACAAAGCTGAAACGTGAAGGACCGGCTGGGCACGGTGGTGCACGCCTCTAACCCTAGCACTTGGGGGGCTGAGGCAGGATGACCTTGGTGAGTTCAAGACCAGTCTAGGCTACAAAGTAAGCCCAAGGCCAGCCTGAACCGCATAGCGAGACCCTGTCTCCAAAAGACAAAAAGAAAAACGAAAACCAAAACCCGAAGGGCAATGCATGGGCAGACACCAAGCTCGAGAGAACGTCAGTGGCCAGCCTACTTATTTGTTTTTATCTAGCGTGACAAGTGTCTTGGCCTTTAAAGACCATTTTTGTAAATGAGTGCCTCCTGAGTGGCAAGCCAGCCTTGGTGCGGCGCAGCTGCCTGGGCCGTGCACCGCCAGAGCACGAGCTGAAGCCAGAAGCTCTGCTGCAGGAGCTAGCGCTCGCGCTTCCACGCAGGCGCAGACGCTGCACCCTGTCAGTGCCCCACGTGTTGTTGAAGGAAGCTTGCTGAATCTCAGTGTATCTTCCCGGAAGGATAAATGTGGCTGCCACGTATGAGTGCTTCTTAACTGTCGTATGTAGAATCTTTAATGCATTTATTAGGGCTAATCCCAATAACTCTCCCACAAAATATGCATAATTAGCTGCATTGCACGTATGATGAATCGAAAACCAAGACAGAGACTATGTGGTCCATACACGGGAGGATGATGGAACGCAAGAACAAGCCCCTGAGGCATCTGTGTTTTCAAATACCACGTTACTGAACTAAGTGCTCTGTGGCCAAAGGAGAAGCTAAGGCTCAGCGATGTCGTGCTCATGTTAGTTATGACTCCATCCCACAGAAACTTCTTTCCACAGAAAGTTTAGTAAGAAGTTGTTTGTGCAATTCTTTGTGGATATATGTGAAACCCTAGAGGAGTGAGAGAAAAACCCAGCTTCACCTTGAGCTCCCATCCAGATTTTCTCAGCACAAGGCTTCTCCTGGTAACACAGGCACTGTCCTGGTTAGTGTGGACTTTCTTACGCATTTAAATTTTTTATCTTGGT
>NW_004524620.1:7713490-7729800 GCF_000260255.1 Octodon degus | reverse complement strand
GTCTTTTTTGCCTGCTGTAGATATGGTACTCAATATATTTCACCATCTTTTCATTTTCAGTGTATAGATATATTTAAATCTAAATCTAAAGCAATCTTATAGAACATATAAGTGGGTCTTGTTATTCTATGCACCCAGCTACTTTATCTTTTGATTGAGCAATTTAATTCATTTGAATGAATTATTGATATAGCTTTTGTTCTTCTGGATGGGCAATTCCAAATTCTCTTCATATTCACTGGCCCTATCTTCTGTTCGATCAATTGTGTTGATGGTCACCACTAGTAAAATTTGCAGTTCAATTATTTCATATATAACTCTAAAATTTCTGCTTTGTTCTTTGTTATTTTATCTTTATTTAAATTCTATTTCTGTTCATGTACCATTTTCTTGGGTTTATTGAAATCATCATAGCAGTTATTAGAACCCTTTGTTAGGTAATTCATGTACTTTTGTTTCTTTGGGGCCAATTTCTTGCACTTGTCTTTGTACACTTCTTCATGTACCTAGTTACTTTAGGTTGAGATGTGCACAATTTAAAAGATGTTTCTCCCAGCCTCTACAAGATTGGCTTTTCACAGGCAAAGACAACGCTCAAAGAAACAAAGTGAAGTTGATTTGGGCCCCAGTCATTCTCTGTGGTTGGAGCTCATGGTGTGTCTGTCCATCCTAGCTAGTGAAAAACTCCCTCAAGCTCTCCTTTGTAGAAACACCGTCTTCCTATGCAGCAGTGCACTGCTTAGCTGCTTCTAGTTTCTAAAAGTACTTCAGCACCTAGAATTTACTGGGGCCCACTGATACCCTGAGATGCACAGCGACGTGAGTCATAATAGTGAACACGTATTCCTTTATCCCTTTTCCCTCTCTTCCTCAAGAGAAGTCAGAGTTGAGGGCCCCCAGGATCACAGGGTACTATGCTAGCAAGCAAACCTATGTGAAGCTGTTGCCCATTTTCTAACCACTTTTGATGTGCCTGGTTTTGTATTCACTCAGGTTAGAGTTACGGTAGAACACTTAGATAGTTTCTGGATTTCTTACAAAAGGAAACACCTTCATATTATTAATTTGGTCACTCTATTTTTTTTTTTTTTTTGTGCATGTGTGTGTGGAACCGGGGATTGAACTCAGGCCCTTGTGTTTGCCAGAGAAACACATATTCCACTGAGCCATCTCTCCAGCCCCCTAGCCACTCTTCAAGAAGAAGGATCTAAGTATTTTATTCTTCAGTTTTCCATTTAGTGCATCCTTCTATTACTGCTATAGCTTCCTTTTACTGTAAAGCATATTATCATTTAAAGCAATCCTGTTGCTTGAAAAATCTTTTTCTGTTTTCTTTCCTCTCCTATAGATCATTTTGATTATGATCATTATATCCAATAATAATTTTTGTAATATGACTTAAAACTCATATATAAAGATAGCAATCAATAAAGATTTTAATAGTAGAAAAGTATCATAGTAAAAAGAAATTGAATTACCAGAAAACTTTCCAAACTATATATATTAGGTGGATGGTTTCTCATAGAAATATATGGGCTGAGGGGCCAGGGAGATAGCTTAGTAGAATAAGCGCTTGCCTGGCAAGCTTGAGTTCTTGAGTTCAATCCCCAGTTCCACCAAAAAAGAAAAGAAAAGAAATATATGGGTTGTTAGAATAGCTTAAAATAGACTGCAAACACATAGAAAAGTACAAATTCTGGGCAGACAAAGCTCAGAAAACAATTAAGCTCAGAAATTATTACTAAATGAGAACTGCATCATAACCAAAAGCACATAGTGGAGGAGCTTTCACTCCGAGAAGCAGGAAAGGCTTATTCAATGCCATTTCTATCAAGTACTGCAAAACGCATGTGTATTGTATACAAAGCAAGATTAGAAAGATTTTGAAATGTAAAAGTCACACCTATGGGCACAGATCTTCAACTTGGCCTATGAAGAGAAACACATGTGTGCCCTGTACAGTTCCTTTTGTTTTCTACACCTCAGTCAGAAGAACAGACTGGAGAACCCAAAGCACCAGCAGATATAAATGGACTAAGACAAACCCCTGATGAAAGCCTACTTTCTCTGGCTGGAGGAGAATAATGAGGACAGCTCAACAGGGAGACACATATAATGTATTAATAAATGCTATTTGCCAACAGATGCTGCAGGGAAAACACGTGGCGCGGCCTCATTCACACTAATGCAAGCCAAGGAGAAAGTCCCAGTTCCACCATTGCTGGGCAGAAAAACACTGCCCAGAGCCTCCTTGTCCCTGGCCTCTACCCAGTGTGACATGAAGAAGGCTGAGGAGGGGGCTAGGACTCTCATGTTGGAGTGAAGGAAAACTGAAGGGACGTTTCACCAAAAAATTAACCCTAAAAGAAAAGTATGTTTTATAAGTAGAAAGGAAATGATAGAATAAGGAATTAACAAGGTCCAATCCCTGGGCCTGCTGTGCCCGCTCCGCCCCCGGGGCAAGGTGAGATGGCAAATGAGACTGGGCATGGTGGCACACGCCTGTAATCCCAGATCTTGGGAGGCCGTTAACAGGTGGATCACTATGAATCCAATCTAGTAGTGAGACCCTGAACACCCTGTAGACCCTTCCCTAAAAATGCAAACAAAACAAAACAAAAACAAAAACAGACAAACAAACAAAAAACAGAATAAGGAATTAATTTGGGAACATTAGCAAGGAAAAAATTATATAGTGAGCAAAGCACGAATAAATTAAAGTAAAACTTTCCTTCTGTTGAATTTTCTAAAATATGTTCGATGGTTGAAATAAAAATGTAGTATTATTGTAGATCTAAATTTATGCAGATCAAGTATTTAAGATAATTTTAGTATAAACCCTAGAAAAGAAAGGAGTATAAAAAGAGGTAAAGTTTCTATACTTTATCAGAACAGTAGAATGACAACACCAGCATGTATATTGTGGAATGTATGGGATTAAAATGTGATCTTTAAAAATATTTGAGTAACATATAAGAAGATAGGAAAAGGAAAATGCAGAAGCCAAGACCAGAGGAAATAAGTAAAAAAAAAAAAAGTGAAGGAATAAAACTATAATTGAGCCTAAAAGTTCAATAATTACATCAAATAAAGATAGCCTAAAAACTTCAATAATAATAGGGATTAAGTGGACACAGCGTGTCAACCACCACAAATATGGTAAGGGTTTTAATCCTCTCCAAATTGATATACATGTTTAATGCAACTCCTGTTGAAATCTTATCAGGGTATTTTTGAACATATATGGAATATTGTCCTAACGTGCATGGAAAGGTAAAAACTAAAATAGTAACAACTTTTTTTTTTTTTGTATTTTAGGGAAAGGTCTACAGGGTGTTCAGGGTCTCACTACTAGATTAGACTCGTAGTGATCCGCCTCTTTACAGCCTCCCAATAGCTGGGATTACAGGTGCGCCCAGTCTCAATTGCTGTCTCAGAGCGCCCCGGGGGCCGGGCCGGCACAGAAGGCCCAAACCCCTGGCCCCTGTGCCTGCTTGCAGATACTTTAATCTGCTGAGCTATTTGGCCAGCCCTAGTAACAACAATTTTTGAAAAGATAAAGTAGAAGGATCAGTTTTAAAATTTTTAGTTTTAGAAATTATATACCTATAATAGTCAAGACTGTATGATATTGGTGGAGAGGTACATAATGATAACTGAAACAGAACAAAGTAACAGAAAATGTACTTATACAGATAAATTTCCAACCAACTTTTATGGATGTACATAAGCAACATAAGGAAGAAATAATAGACTTTTAAAGCAGCTTCTGCTAGTGTACTTTAACAACATAGGCAAAAAGAGAAAGAGAAAAGAAGGAAGGAAGGAAGGAAGGAAGGAAGGAAGGAAGGAAGGAAGGAAGGAATTAAGAAAGAAGGAAAAGGAAGTAAAATAGTCAAAATGTTCAAAATGAATCACTCATATGTAAAATTTAAGACAAAACTTAGAAAAAAAAAAAAGCAGGAGACTATCTTGATGGTCTAAGGATATGCAAAGAATTCTTAAATGAAGATATCCCTGCAGGAAAAGACGGAGTAGCAAGACAGGGTAGATTCCTAGGAGACAGATTGGAGTGACTCAGCAGCCCTATGACAAAAATAAATGTATATTTTGAGTCTCTGTGTTTCCAATATTTTAATTTGGTCTCTAATAAGAATAGTAATATTTAAGATGGTGAGAAATAGATTAACATGAACATAGTCTGGAGACAGGGGCAGTATCTATTGCATTGATTTTCCTTCTGTGTGTGTGTGTGTGTGTGTGTGTGTGTGTGTGTGTGTGTAGTTGCAGAGGCATTAATAGAAAGGTGGTGTAAGGATGGCCTAGGGCATGGTTATAAATTAAAAGCTGGGAAATGAAGAGGGAAGCTTTGAGTTGAGGCTCTGCATTTGACATTGCAAACCCTGTCAGACATCCAGCTGAGGAATAAGGCTTCTGGATACGGATGTCACAGGAGAAAGTTCTACTTAGAAATATAATTTTTCATTTAGATGATTGTTGATGACATTACCTTGGGAGAAAAATTATATAGAGGACAGGGCCACATAGCTTCCTGCAGTCACCTGATTGTTAGCAGTTGAAGAAGGAACAACCAACAGAGGACACAGCTATGGAAATAATCCAAGAAGGCTAGCCAGATAGCTCAGCAGACTAAAGCCCCTGCTTGGGCAGAGCGCAGCAGCTGGGGTTTGATCCCCAGTGTGCCCTGCCAGCCCTGCCTCCAGAGGTGCTGAGACAGTGACTGAGACTGGGCGTGGTGGTGCACACCTGTAATCCCAGCACTTTGGAGGCTGAAAACAGGAGGATCACTATGAGTCCGATATACATAGTGAGACCCTGTAGACCCTTTACTAAACACATTAAAAAAGAAATAATCCAAGAAACAGAATAACTGTGGTACTTTAGGAAGGACTTGGTTGGTGGTGTTGAATATTAATGAAAAATTAAGATAAAACAGTAAAGACTCGCTAGATTTTGGAAGGAAAAGTCACTCCCAACCTTGCAAAGAATAATGTTAATGAAATAAAAGGGCAGTGGTCTGGGTGGAGCAGACAATATGAGGTCGATTGGGAAAGCAGCCTCCTTATATATTTTTATATAAGTTGTTTGGTCATCAGAGCAGAGGAATCTGATAATGATGAAGTAAATATGGGATTGTGGGAAAATCTGTAAAATGAACAGTAGATTAACTTGTAAATATCTACAAATGTCTTAGTAAAGAGAAAGAGAGGAAGAATTTTAGGAAAGAGACTTGGTGATGGTGTTCAGAACAGAAAAAGGGTAAGGATTGCATCTCCCACTACAATGACAGCAGGCCAGGAAGATGGGATAGCATCTAGGTACAGTGTTAGATTCAATGTAACAAGAAAAGCTGTCCCCTTAAGCTTCCCCTCCTGGGCTCAGACATACAGCATGAGGTGCACTATGCCTTTGGTAATACAGAAGAGGTTGTACTCTAGTTCTATGATGGCCCTAAGCCTCGTGTTTGGACTATGGAGGGCATCATTGGCTCTTGCTGTAAGGAGATGGGCTAGCTGGAAGAGGTGCGTCGGCGCAGGTGTGACCTCAGAGAGTTAATTTTTCTCCTTGTGTCCTCCTTTGGCTCTCTTTAACCTGTCAGCCGTGAAGCAGGGAGCTAGTCCTCTGCTGTGCATGTCCACGCCATGCTGTCCTGCCATGGTGTCCGGTTACCATAAACAGAAATGGGAAGCAAAAAACCCTCCACTTCTGTACTATCAAGTGTCAAGGTATTTTGTCCCAGCAGAGAGGAAAGTTCCTAAGACAACCATACACTGCAGACATGGTGAAGTAGACAGAAAATGCCATAAACCCCAACACTGTAAAAGCAAGAAACGATGATGTAAAAAGAAGGAATATAATTAGTTTAGATGAAAAACACTAAAGAAAGGACAAGAACTAGCATAGAAGCAGGAAAACATAACTGGCAGAAGTATAAGATTCTTATTTTGCAGACGCTTCTGCTAGGGTAGGCATTGAGCCTAATAAAACGTGGTGTACAATTGATACCAATCTGTAAATCACACGCGACTTGAGCAGGAGGGTACCAGCTGGGAGGTGGGAGCCTCGGGTTAGGTGGTAACACTGCAGACCTTACACATCCGATTGCATTCACCCTTCAGCTAAGGCCTAGAAGAGAACATCATTTTGTCCAGACTTGCTTCATTACTTGAAATGGTTTTCCTCATCTTGTACTTGATTCCTACTATTCTTTCTCACTCTCACTTGCATGTCTGTATTTAATCATGTCAAGGGAAATGTTTGTTCATTCCTTCAAAATATTTAGCATTTATTTTCTGTACCAGGCACTTCATCACTAATTGCACACCAACTGTGAGCTCTCTCTTATTGTACTTTCCATGTTGTGCTTGTTTTCCGTTGGGGCTTGATGTCGCCAGAGGAAAAGAACAGTCCCCGCTAGGGCTAGCGATACATCTGGAGTTGATTCTGTGTTCTACATGGATAAGACGCTTAAAACTGAATGAATGAATGCATGAATTCATATGAACAAATGTTTTCAGTTGTAAGACTTAACTAAGAGGGGAGGCTGCTGGATTGTTCAAGCAAAACCCTAAAACAGTGACATTTTGTTGAGAATTTTTAGCATAGGTTAATATGAAGCTCACCTTTGCAAAACCAGAACTTTGAGTTAAAGGTTAAACTATTTTATGTGTTATTAATCAGTAACATGACTGTAGATAGTGATTATGATTGTGTATCTACAGCTGAAAAGGCTAGAGGAAAGAAGGTTACACATCATAAACAGAACGAAATGATACATTGTTGGAGAAACAGACATGTTTAACTTGATTAAAAATATACATGTATTGGAGCATCACATAATGCACCATTATATGCATTTTTCTGTCTTAATATAGCTTTTACAATTAAATCTAATTTGTAAGAATTAAGCCAAAGTTATGGTAGAGGACCATTTTATCTTACAATGACTAAAATCTTTTGGCGCTACTTTAGAAATCACAATGCATTAATAACCAAAGTGGTATACTGGCAGCACATCTGATGTGCGGGCTTGTCTGGCTAGCTGTGCTGTTGGTGTTGTTAGTGTGGGTTAGAGTGGACTCCATGCAGAATCGCACTGTCCTGCTCGCCACTTCCCATGATTCTCTGTCATCCGACACCCAGCTCTGTCCTAGTGACTGACATAACCCATCTGCCCTCCAGTTGATACTAGATTTGTGACTCTTCTAGCACTGCTGCTACAAAAAAAATGAATTCCAAGTTCAAAGCAATGGCCTTAGAACTTTTACAACATATGGACTGGTTAGATCAAGTTTTTAAAACATGCCAGTAACACACAGCATACTGAATCTTTGGGTTTGAGGCGCAAGGCTTCATGATTGGAAGTGCTGGCGAGCCAAGGTTATCTAGCACTTTCTAACGTAAAGGGAAAACCGAACAAAGTTTACTAAGATTTGTTGGGCAAGCTAATCAAAGATTTTAACAATGGGCTAGAAGTACCTTAACAACGGGCTATGAAAAGGGATACATGGATTTAAAATAAAACATGCATTTTCTCTGGCATATTTACAAGTCATTTCTGAAACTGTGATATTTGCATATGAAGATCCATTTTGTTTCATGAACTTCATGTCTGATACTGTATGTGACATTACATTGTTCACAGTATTTCAGCAGAGTGGAGTGGCATGAAGGAGAAAGCAGGATTTCTGCAGTTAGACAGCTATTCATGAGTATTGTTTCATGCACTGTAACCTTGGGCCAGTTATCTATCATGATTGATTCACACTTCTCTCAGCTATACAGTGGAGTATATTAATGGTGTCTTCAGTAAGGCTACCTTCATATAGAGGTGTTTGCTTTTGTTTTTTTGTACCTGGGATCAAACTCAGGACTTCACGCTTGCCAGGCAGCTGCTTGTGCCATTGAGGTATCTTCCTGAACAAGTAAAGGTATTTTGCATGTATTGGTGTGTAATACAATTTCTTCTGAGTAAGTAATCTTCTGACTTCATCTTCAAATCCGGGATTGGGAAAGATGGTGTTAAGAGGCTTGCAGCAGATTCCTCAGCACCTAGTCCATGCAAAATAAATAAATAAATAAAATGTGAGCCTATCATGAAGGTAATTATTTCCTGTAATATTTATGATATAATTTAGCACTGTGTTGTATAGTAGAAAGTATGATTTGAAAGTGGATTTGTCTGCACCCCAAATCACATTTATACTACGATGGGAAAATACATTCCAGGTTTTAAGTAATCAACTTAGAAAATGGAATCTTGAACCATAACCTGCTCATATATCAACATCAAAAAGTGTCTAGTTATGATTTTTACAATAATAACTCTTATAACAATATATAATATAATATAATATAATATATCTTATAATAAATCTTATATTTTCTGAAAATAAGGTCCTATTAGTGACCAGCAAGGTATCTTGCTCAGAACAGGCACTAAGCAAATAATTCTGAGTTTATTTTGATCTTTTAGAATCAAAAGTTAAAGGAAATCAACCATAGCAGACAAACTGAGAGCGAAAAGAGCCCCAATCAGGTCTCTCTGTGTCCCTTCCTCCTAGCACCCTGAAGTTTCTTCTTGAAGCACTGCAGCTTGTTTTCCTGTTTATGGAATCCCGGCTGGCCTCAGGGTTTGTTCTGACCAACGCACTGGCTGAAGCGGTGGTGAGGCTTTCCCAAGTCTACAGGTCTAGAAGCCCTTGTAGCATATACTTCTTAGGAAGTCGGCCACCACTGCATACCTTGCTAGGGAATAGAAGACCGCGTAATGAAAGCCTGCTTGTCCCGGCCAAGCCGTGGAGTCAGTTTATACCAGTAGACTCCTAGCCCAGGAGACAGGAGTTCAGTGCTGCTGCCTTCAGCTACAGCTGGTTGTGGATGCCTGGGTAAGGCCAGCAAGACTTGACTACCTGTTCAGCTAACCCTCCGGCTCCTGAGCAGTCACAAAATGCTTCTTTCTCTAAGCCTCTGAGATTGGGGTTGGTGTGTAGAACGACAGTGATCTGGTATATCAACTGGGCCCGACAGAGCAATGAACAGGGCCTGCTTCAGGAAGTCCCGTGGAACGTTTTCATGTTTAAGCGTGAGGACAAAAGACGAAGATTTGGCATTTCACAAAGAAAGAAGGTACATGTACACACATGCACACATATTCACACATAATTGTTAAGTAATTTAAACCTAGAAAACAGAAACTAATGAAATTTTAGATATCAGTTTGGAGAAAAGGGGAGTACACTTATACATGGATGCACAGAAACACACACACACACACACACACACACACACACACACACCCATCACACCCTATGTGCAAAAAGTCTGAAACACTCCAAAAATCTCTATTACTAGTTAGAAGACCAAAAATTATGTCCTCTGTTCACTAAAGATCAGATAGAAAAGCAAAATGCTGTCTGCTTCACTGGCACTTTCTGAGGAGCTATTCTTGGAGAAAGCAAAATGATGGCACAAGAGAGGTAGGGGCACCAAGGAGAGGCGATGTTCACATGCAAATGCAAAAGTAAATAGACCCTGAAAGAATTTTAAGAGCTCTGTGCAAGCAACAGCAAAGTCTATTAATGTGCAGTTCTTTAAATAAATTAGAGGGAGGAAGCCAGCCAAAAACATACTGAGATGGATACAGTGCAAAAGGTCCATTGAGAAAATGAGGAAGAAGATAGCAGAAAGACTCAATTAATTCTTGGCTTCAAAAATAAAAAAAAAAAAATCTTGGCTTCAGTCATTTCTGAGGATGACCTTAGGGAGTTTCCTGCTCTAAAACTGTGTTTTGCAGAGACAGGTCAGAGGTAAAAGAACAAATAATCCTAAAAGCACAAGGTGTGCTAAAACAAAGTCGCAAACAGAAGGCAGATATTTTATAGATTGGAATCCTGGCATCCTTCCAGGAATTGGGAAGAAACTGAAGGGTAGGGAGAGGGCTCCCAAACCAAAAGTGTAACGGTACTGGAGGACTCCACTAGAAGATACTGAATTTTCAATCGGGATAATCAGCAGAAACTTTATAAAAAGATTAGGATTGTGCAATATCTGAGCAAATACTGTCAAAATAGTATGAAGCTTTTGTTCTTCTGCAGAAGAAAACTGGTATATGGAGTGCTGTTTCTTTCTCCCCGGTCTCATAAAATAGGAGCCAGAGTTTTGGGCTCTGAGCTTTGAGCTTTCTGCCTCAAGGAATTATTAACAGCTTTTGCAAGTCAGAACTAAAAATAAAAGTTGAACTCAAACCACCACCTTCACCCAACTAATGTTTCCAAAGAGAGTCTAGGCTCATTTGATGTGGATTAAATTGAACGGACAGTCCTTAGGAAACAGAAGATGATATTCAAACACAAAAGAGAGGAGGGAACTGCTCCCTGCCCCAGGCGACTGGAAGTTCCCCAAGACCAAGAGAAGGAAGACTTGCCTGCTTTGTACAAATGGCAGACGGACTTTGAATGGGGAGATGACAGGAAAACAAAACAAAACAAGAAAACCACAGCTGTAGGACATCAGTGTGGGTGAGCTGTTGAATCCTGACATGTCAAGAGTGGTAGACAACTTCCCAGCGATTAGGCCTAACATTGGCAATCTCGAGTTAGACAAATGGGGCTCCACACACGGTCGTGCTTCAGGGATGGTGGGCGCAGGCTCTGAAGCGACTCGAGGGGGTCGGAAGAGCCGCGCGCCGATGGGCTGCTAGGGCCATCTAAGAGCGTGCTCACGTATTCGGTTTTTGTTGTGCAGTCCGCATCAAGATCGAATGCCTCATTGGTTGTGAGTGGGATTCAGAATTTAGATACTTGACATTTATTGCCTGTGAGTGTTCCCAGAAAATGGTTAACCTACTCCTACAATGCATAAAAGTGAAATCAGGGAGAAATACATTTTAAATATAGAAATCATCGCCAATTAATCCATTGGAGATGTCTGACTCAGAAAGCAAGCCTGAGAAAAATCAACAAATTTAATTTGGTTAGCTGCTTCAAAGACTTTTGCCAAGATTCAATGACAAGAGCTATTTAGAATTTTTCTCTCTATTTGGAATTATGGAACATTACACTTATCCTCAAAAGGTCAGAGCAGGAGATAACAGACACCCAAACACTGACCACCCAGTCTTCACAGATGTTAACATTCTATTGTGCTTGTTTCAGACACTATTTTTAAAAATAAAAATAAGTGGTTGCCTGTGGAGCTGAAGGCCCGGCTTCTTCTTTGCCTTTCCTTGTAGCCTGAGGCTGGCCATTCACCTGCCACTGTCAGCAGCAGTGTCGCACATTTGACCATGAACATAGCTGTGCCCACAACTATGCAGGGCTGTGCGGCTGCAGCTCGCCGGAGCCCTCTCTCTACTGCACTCACCTATGAATCTGAATTTCTTCCATGTCTGTAGAGCTGTGGCCCTCTTTCCTTTCTAGTGTTGTTTGTGTTTTGTCTTTTTTTTTTCTATTGTCTTATGATCATTTAAAAACGATTATGCTTTTTCTGATATTTTATATATTATACCTATTTTATGATTATTTTGGTTCTGAACTATTGTGTGTATTCTTCCCTTTTCCTTTACTTTTTATGCCCACTTTTATACTTTTTCTGTTTACTTTACTTCTCTGGACTATGTATTAAGTTTTTCTAACCCTAAGTACATAGCTCACGTTCTCTCTCTCTCTCTCTCTCTCTCTCTCTCTCTCTCTCTCTCCCCCCTCTCTCCCTCTCCCTCTCCCTCCCTCCCTATGTGTGTGTGTGTGTGTGCTACAGTACAACTCCTCCTTTCTATTATGTTTTGAAGTATTAATTTATAAAAATTTTAGTAAAAATTATAAATATAGATGACCAACCTAGAACGCAAAATGGCCTCTGATAAAAACCACTAATCAACGTGTTTTTCTGTTCACCAATTTTGAAAACCTAAAAGATAGTTAACTTCTGTGGGCAAGACTAACAATTCATTCTTTTAATTTAAAAGTAGTAGAAATACTGAAATAGTAAAGTCACAGAGCCTGAGTTGAGTCCAAAGCTGGTTCCATATAGCTCCTTCGTTCTAAACCAAAAATATAACATTATGACATTCATATTTTATTGCAGAGATTTTAACTCAGTGTAGGACATGAGTTCTTTGCCTTGTAAACATGATCCATTTTTGAGAGTTAGTAACATAAATATCTTTAAAACTAGGTTTCTTGGATTAAAGCACCTGCAAGCAGATGCAGGGGCCAGGGGTTTCAGTCCCTGGGCCTGCTGTACCAGCCGCCCTGGAGTGTGCTGAGACAGCAATTGAGACTGGGCATGGTGGCACACTCCAGGAAGCCCAGCACTTGGGATGCCGTAAACAGGAGAGTCCCTAGGAGTCCGATCTAGTAGTGAGACCCTGAACACTCTGTAGACCCATCCCTAAAATACAAAAACAAAAAACAAACAAAACCCTGCTTTCTTTACAACCTGGGGAGGTGATCTGGACCCAATGTGCTGTCTTCTACCGTAAAACTAACTTCCACGATGCCTTACTTCCCTCCAGGAACCCTCCCAGCCGCTGTCCGCTGGTCAGCACCCTGACACTATTATTTCATCTATTTTGCTTGTTCATTTGCTATTTCTTTTAGGGTGGAATGTAAATCAATTTACTATCATTCTCTCTTGGGCAGAAGTCAAAGTCTCATCAATTCTTTTTTAATTTATTATGGAATATTCAAAGATAGTATATAAGGTAAAAATACGAAGTGTTCCCGAGTCGTCCTCCCCACTCTCACACCGACTGTGCTTCCCACAGGGCCTCCTGCCAGAAATTCAGGATCTGTCTTTTCTCCGTCTATGTATCTATCCGTGTACATACGCAGATATTTTCATATTAAACCTTCCATTTTAAAACAAAAGCATTAAACTTTCTTAATTTTTACTAAACAATATGTCTTGCAAACACTTCTATGGCAATATTTAAAAGAAATATTCTTCTCAATTACCAAGTATTCTAATTGTGGATATGCTTTAAATGTTATCTTTTATAAGTTTACCTACTGATGAAGTAATTGATTACAGTGTTTGCTGGTACAGACTGCAATAGTTTGGATGCACCCCTCTCGCCCCCAAGTACCCATACTGAAATCTCGCTCTCACTGTGGCAATATGGAGAGGTGGAACCTTAAGGGTTTGTTAAGTCAGAAGTGCTCCACTCTCTCAGAGTAACACCAGCTTGCTACTGATGGAGGGATTTTACTGTGAAAGTGAATTGTAACAGCAGCCTGTCTCACCTGTGCTTGTTTGGGGCTTCTTCCATATTCTGACACAGGACAGAAGGCCTTGCCAGACCCTGGTACCCTGCTCTTGGATGTCCCAGTCCTTACAAATGCAGGCTAAATGAACTTCTACTGTTTTTCAATTACACAGGCTATGGTAGTTCAGTACAGCCTTAGAAAATTAGAATGCAAACCAAAATACATTGCACATGTGGATAGAGATGGACAAACTTATAGTTTCATATAATGATAAAGTCTTAAACACTAACAAGTACATTCAAAGCATGTACTGATTTGTAATTACTTTTAATTAAAATTGCAAAATTGATTTCTAAAGAATTTTGAATACTTATGTTCATATCAACAGTGTGTTATCTACTTTTGTTAGCTGTGATTTTTAAAGAATTTGTTATTTTTGCCAATATGAAATACGTGTCATATTCATAGTAAATGATATTACTAGTAAATTAATAAGTAGTAAATTGATATTGATTTTATGTTCCTGACTACCAGTAGAGTTAAAATTACTTGTCCTTTATATTTATTTATTTTCAGCAATGCGCTTTACTTAGTTTTCATTGCATTGTATCGTTGTTTTCTTACTGATTTATGAAAGATAAAACATGGACATGATTTACTCCTTTTCTACTAATTGTTCCATCAGGTTCTTTTCGGACTGTTAATTCTCTTTCAGTTTAGCTAATATACTCTTTTTAAAAAAACAGAATATCATTAATAATTTCATTTATGCAAAAGCTGTGAATATTTATATTTTAAAAATTAGAATTTTCTTTGGAAGGTCAGCAAATTAATAGTATAAAATAGTTATATGATTTCCTTACAGTTTTTTTACTTTCTTTTCTCTTTGTCCTATCAAATATTATCTTCATAGGTATCAAGCACCAAGAAATCTAAGATATTTTTGTTTTTCTTTCATAGATGAATAGTCAACATTCATAATTTTCTGTATTTGAATATTATAAGTCTGAAGATAAATCTGTTATTTGTCTTCATAGATTTCTAAGCCAAGAGGAGAATCAGCCCAGTGTAAGCCTACTCAGTCACTAACCCTGACTAGGAAAGACTTGGGAGGGCTAATTTACCGACCGAAAGCAAAGTCAAGGCTACATCTGTGTCAGAAGGATTGGTTGTTGCGGCTGTTAGGGAACATTTTCAGAATGTCCTTTCTCTCCCTCCACTGGGACTACAGCAGGACGTTCTCCTTGGACTTGCCTGAGGCCTGCCTCTGTGACACAGCGCTAAATGCCCAACCTAAGGCGACCGAAAGTCACTTTGGGGTAGAAGCTTCACCAGCGTCAGTGTTTAGTTTTCCATGTTCCCTTGTATGGATTTGGTAGTCATGGAAACAGAAGTGGGAAGGAAGTTTCTTCAGCCTGGAACCCTCAGGGACACAGATAAGCAGAGTGCTCAGCCTGGCAGGCCGCGGACACAGAGAAAGAATTAGCTGATCATTCTGAGCCCCTAATGTTTGGGTTTATGTGTTCCTGCACATAATCTCACTTAGGCAGACGGGCTGATAAATTAGCTTTTCCTGTTTTTCCATATCTTGAGTCTTACTCTTACCAATTTACTTAATAATTTATTTCCATCTTTGCTGTCAGAATTTTCTGTTCCATGTGAGGGCCAAAAATTCCTGCCTGTATTTTTCTGTTTGTTTGTTTTCTTTCCATCTGTTAACTCAATAAATAAATGTCCATATAAATCTGCTTTTTGCCCTGCAGACACTGCACATAGATTGCCCCGGTTGGCTCCATAATCCACATCTAGCGGCCTGGGATCACTTTCTCATTGGAGATTAACAACCGTGCCACCAATTGTGTTAGGAGTGATTTCCTGCATCAGTGTCTCTCAGCACTGAAGAGGAAGCTTTTTGTTACTATCCAATTCTCTCACAAAAACAGTGAAGATTTATGTGTCACAAAATCTGAAATCCATCTGTAAGCCATTTACTAACCTGAAATAAAAACCAACCAAATGAAAACATGGAACATGAACTACTTCTCCAAGATATTTTGCTGTTCCAATGCCTACATATGTGATTTGTAGCTCAGTTTCATGCATATAAAGTAATAACATTGCAGGTTAGAAAGGTTGAACAAAATAACAGCGTTCTATAAAATGCATGACACAATGCCCACTTCATTGGTCCGGTTCATTACTATTTATTAGTCAAGACCTATTACCTTTAAAATTTGCATAGTTCTGTTTTTTCTTGTTTGACATTAACAAGACTATTTTACCAACTTTTCTTTGAGCCTTTTCCTTTGCATGATAGGAGTACTTAGATGATTCTGAGTGTGCTATTTTGAAAGGGTAAAATTCTTTGATTCCATCATTTGCAAACAATTCTCTTGTCACTTTAATAGTTATCTTAATGAAATAGTTCTCAAGGTGTTATTTAGGAAAGTGTCCACACTGTGGCGTGTACCAAGTGTTTAGACGAAGTCTGTTGGGTCCAAATCAAACACAGCAGGTAGCCCCTGCTGAGAACTGAGCCTTAACAGTATTTATCCCTGCCTGAGTCCCTTACACATTGCACAGGGTGTCCAGAGAAATGTCCAATGAGGGCTTTAGTTTTCACCAGGATAAAATTAGACTCCATGTGATGAGCCAGACAAGTGCTATCGAAGGCCCTGGGCACAGGCTTCATGAGGTGGCTGCGTCCACAGGCTCACCCTCAAGCAGCACTGCTGGATCTTCAAGCCTGCTGCCAGACGTACCACTCAGTTCCTGTCCCTCCATGTGACCCTCTGCTTATCCTGGCTTTACCTCTAGTTCTTTTACACTCAACTAGTTATCTTGGCGCCCTTCCTCCCTGTTTCCCCAATAATCTGACTCCCTGGCCTCCACTCTGAGCTCCTGCTTAGAATGCAACCTTAATTTGACACTGTCCTCAGCTTGTTCCCTGGTTTCCTCCATGAGAGGAAAAGACCTTTTCTTCAGGCAGCAGCAGAGTTTTAACCCAGCCAGCTCTCCTCTACTATATGTTGGTCACAAAGGCTTGCGCTCTCTCCCTCCCTCCCTCCCTGCCTGCCTCCC
>NW_004524620.1:7702719-7713213 GCF_000260255.1 Octodon degus | reverse complement strand
TCTCTCTCCCCCCTCTTTTTTCCTCTCTCTCTCCCATTCTCATCCTCTCTCTCTCTCTCTCTTCCCACCTCTTTTCTTCCCCCTCTCACACTCACTTTCAGCTCTATTCTACATAATCTTTTGAATCCCATCAACTTTTAAGATGAGATTTTAACATTTGTCTTAATGGTATGCTTTCTATTAGAGAATGTTCTGAGTTTAGGTAACATCTTTTTTCTAAGAGGTACTTCTTGGTAGTCTTGAAAAATATCAGTTAGTTTCTCTTTTATTTATCCTCATCCCAGTCGCTCTTCCAACCTTCCACACTCACCTAAGGCAGCTGAGACATCATTGAGCATTGGCATTAACCCTGGCATTAAGCTCAGGGCTCCGCAATCTTATCTGTTAGCATTTTGTGCTGAATAATTGTTTGTTGCAGATGACAGTCCTGTGCAGTATAGACTATGTAGACGCCTCCTTGACTTCTATCAAATAGAAGTCAATAGCGAGCCTTACCCCCTCAGTCTTTATAATCAAAAACATCCCTTGAGGGCAAAATTCCCTTCAGTTGAAAACAACTGTATCTAATGAACTCCATCTGACTGTACAATCAGAAAAAAGTAATTTAGGTAAGTCTCTGTCTTTGGCTGTCTTGTGTTGCTCTAACAAAATACCCAAGACTTGGTGATTTATAACAGACAGAAAGTTACTAGTTCACAGTTCTGTAAGCGTGGGCATGGAGGCAGTCCAGGGTCTAGGGACTGGAGCCTGTCAAGGGTCTGTCTGTTGGAGCATCTCATGGTGGAAGGAGAAATAAAGGGCAGGGGAAGCAGAAAGAGATAGATGTGGCAACGTCAAGTCCTTCAGGACTAGCACTAATCCACCCCTGAAAACAGAGCCCTTGGAGCCTGAGGCCCTCCCGTTAGGCACTGTTCCCACTGCCCATGCCTTGAGCAGTAAGTTTCCAGCACATGCCTTTTGAGGACACAGTAGTTAGGACTGTTTTCTGGAGATGGCTCAAATATCTGATCAGCGTTAGGCCCTTTCTGAGGATCATATGAAGCCTGCATGTACATATGAGTGAACGGGCTGAAATTTAAGTGTTATTATATGTAGCTGCAAAAGGCAACACCCCAAGCTGAGCTCTAGTCTTCTGAGGATAGCCCTTGCTCTTTTACACTTTCTAGGGTTCTATTTGATTACCGGAAAGTGGTGGGAATAACAAAATCAATTCTACTATACTTTTTATTTTTTTTAGAAAAAAGTAGATACCTATCTACTTCTAAATCAACTTCTCACACTGATTGTGATCATGTGTCTATGTTTTCTTTCAAATTTGTTGAAAAGGAGAAGGTTTAAATTTTTCTTTTTGCAAATTTTCGAGGAAAGTAAGGAAAATAGAAAGTATTAGCTATGTATAACAAAGAAAAGTCTAGTAAAAGTCATCTGGCTTACGAAAAGACTAACGATTAGCTGGATAAGTAAATCCTAACTTTCCGAGGGGTGGGGTGGCTTATACTTACCACAGTGTGTCAGAAATGGTAAATATTTTCTAGAAAAGTACACACCAAAGCTCATATATGATCGTATACCAAAGCTGTTCTGACATCCATTTTAAGGTTTCACAGTTCTTTTCTCTCTCTCTCTCTCTCTCTCTCTCTCTCTCTCTCTCTCTCTCTGCACTGGTAAACTTCTTAAAAAGTGAGTGTAGGAAGGGTACAGGGGCCAGGTGAAAGTGAAGCATTCATAGACAGTGTGTGCCCAGTGGCCGGGCCCTTTCAGAAGTCGCTCATTCACCTTCGGATCCGCCTTGTTCCTCCTTGATCATTTTCTTCTGAGACCTCCCCCGGATTCTGCTCTTAACTTTTTAAAATTCTCCCTCTTTTGGTATTTAATGGCCAGCAAAAGCTGTGCCACAGTCTGAATGCTAACCTCTCAGGGCTAAACTAGCAGGGCTCTCAGTGAGCCAGGGTAATGGGTGTGCTGTCAAGGCCTGGCATCAAGGCCTGGCATCAAGGCCAAAGGTGACGTGCCCCTTCAGCACCCACACTTCAGGGAGCGAGACCGCCCTCCAAAGGCCGGGCTGCAGACTCTTCCCCAGCTTGTTCTCACAGCTGAGGGCCTCTAATCGCGTTACCCTTCTAATCACAAGGAATAGACACCGCTCTGCCTGAGGGGAGAGGGCAGTCCTTGCCGGCTCGCATGCTGATTCCAGCCC
This sequence comes from Octodon degus, assembly GCF_000260255.1. Lineage (NCBI taxonomy): Eukaryota > Metazoa > Chordata > Mammalia > Rodentia > Octodontidae > Octodon > Octodon degus. Next base: position 7,711,016 of record NW_004524620.1, on the reverse strand, counting down.
TGTCACAGTGCCCACAGGGAGTGGCAGTGCCCTCGGTCTCTTCGCAGCTGGGGCTACTTCCGCTGCTACTTCCCCTGCCTGGCGCTGCGCGGTTTGCTGAGTGTTTCTGCCCTGAGCAGGGAATACAGGGCGCTCAGACTCCTGCCACTCTTAGCTGCCCCTTGTCCGGTGTCGTATGCTTAGCTGCTCCCAATGCCCTGTCAGTCACAGAATGAACAGTCTGCTCTGCTGTTGTTGATCAATCTTGCCAGGAGAAATGGCGCTACTTTCCATGTAATCTGTTGTACATTTTCTGGTTGGTATGAACTCTTTTCTCTTTCATTTATGTGGAACTACAGAATAGGCAGATGTGCTGGCTCTCTGGATATGTGTAATTTTTAATTTATTGACTTATACTTATTGAGGTATAACTTATATTCAATAAATTGTAAATTTCAATAAGGAGTTAAGGGAGATTCATGACTACCTCTACACTTTTGTAACTGTTGTCCTAATAATGATATAGAACTTTTTCCTGACAACAAAATTTTCACTTTTGCAATTTCTTTGTCTACACTTTGTAGCGGTCATCAGTAACCAGATTTTTATTGTCATAAGTTAGTTTGGCCTGGTTTTGCTTTTTTATTTTATCTTTTTTCATGTATTTGGTACAGGCTCTACGGGGTGTTTAGGGTCTCACTACGTAGCTCAGACTCGTGATCCTCTTTTTTTCAGCCTCCCAAGTGCTGGGATTATAGGCGAGCACCACCATGCCCAGGCTCAGTCACCACCTCAGTGTGCCCCGGGGGCAGGGCCCGCATGGCATGCTAGGGATCGAACCCTGGCCACCGTGCTCTGCCTAAGCAGGCACTTTAGTTCACTGAGCTTTCTGACCAGCCCAGCTTTCTAATTTTAAAGAGAATAAAAAAATGATAAAAATGATATAGAATTTTCAAACAAGATAGCAGGAGATTAACAGTGTCTACTGCATTCACACTGTTATCCTCAAAGTTGTTGTTCAGATTACAAAATATAAGCATAAAAAATTGATCAAACAATATAAGCACCAACCGTTCCTTCCAATGAATAAATGGAAATTAGTACTACAATTATCTTAGTTATCTTGTACGTGTGTGTATGTTTACAAGATTATATATTCATTCCATCCTTCTTTTCTCCTTTCCTCCATCCCAGTTGTTCTTTTATTTTGAACAGTTTTGTTGCCTTTCACAATATCTACAGTATGTATTGGATCTGATTTACTTTTAGTTTCTTATGCCAAGGAGACAATATGATGTTTATGCATGTGAATCTAATTTATTTCACTTATAAGTATGGTCTCTAATTGCATTCATTTACCTTTAAAAGCCTTGACTTTATCTTTGTTCACAGATGAGTACTACTCCATTGCAAAAATAAAAATATACCTTTTATATCCATTCCACAGTGGGTGGTTATCTGAGTTGCTTCCAAGATTTATCTATTACAAATTGTGCTTTTAAAACATGGGTACCAATATATCGCTGTTATATGATATTTTCAATTCTGGAAAAAAAAAAAAAAAACAGAAGGGAAACGGCTGCTCACATAGGACCTCCAATCTTAGTCTTTTGAGTAAAACCACACTGATATCTACAGTGGTTGTACCAGTCTACACTCCCACCAGCAATGGAAAAGGGTTCCTTTTTCCTTACAGCCCTTACATTTGTTACTGATTGACTTCTTGATGAAAGCCCTTCTATCTGGGGTGAGATGGAATCTCAGTGTTGTTATAATTTGCATTTCTTAAACAACCAGTGATGTTCAACATTTTTTCATGTATTTATTTGTTATTTGTATTTCTTCATCTGATACAGTGTGCATTCATCTCAGATACCCATTTCTGGAGTGAGTCTGAATATTGCGAACCTGACTTTTAAAATAAATTTAATATGTTTTAGATAGAAGTCCTTTGAAGGACAGTTGGATAAAGTTTTATTCAAAATTTGTAGGTTTTCTTTTCACTCTGTTGGTGATTTCTTTTGATGTGCAAATCTTTTTAATAAGATGAGATTCCAGTTGTTGATTCTTTGAAGTATTACCCATGCGGTATGATATTTGTTAGTGAACTCTTTGCCTACCTTTACATCTTCAAGATTTCTAGATAACCAATAGGTTTAGTGTTTCTGTTTTAATAGTTAGGTATTTGATCCATTTGGATATTGGTGTATGATGAGAGACATAGGTCTACTTTTAGTCTTTTGCATGTGAAAAGCCAGTTTTTTGAGCACTATTTATTAAAGAGGCTATCTTTCTGCCAGTGAACGTGTTTGGCCCCTTTGTCAAAGATACAGTGGTTCAGTGTTTTTGTATTTGTGTCTCCATCTTCTGTTCTGCTCCATCCTCAGGTCTTTTTTTTTTTTTTTTTGCCAGTACCATATTGATTTTTTCATAGTGGCTTTGTAGTATAATTTGAATCAAGGATTGTGTTTTCTCCTGCCTTGACTTTGTTGCCCTAAGTTGCCTTTGATATTTTAGGTCTCTTTTAGTTCCATATGAATTTTAGGGATTTTTCTCCAAATCTGTGAGGTGTGCTAGTGGTATTTTAATCAGGATTGCATTAAATCTGTGTAACGATTTTGGGAGCATGATCCCCTTCACAATGTTGGCTCTTCCTATCCATGAGCAACGACTATCTTTCCATTTCTGAAATTCTGTTTAATCTCTTTTTCAGAGTATTGTATGCATTTTTCACTTTTACTTCTTTTGTTACATTGATTTTAGGTATTTCATTTTTTAGACACTATTGTGAAGGGTAGGGATCCATAATTTATCTCTCAGGGAGTTTGTTGTTTATGTACATGAATGTTATTGATTTTTGAGTGTTGACTTTGTATCCTACTACACTACTTAATTTGATTCTCAAATCTGCAAGTCTTTTTGTGGAATTTTTTGCTGCCTTTTATCTAGAGTATAATCTGCAAATAAGGAAAATTTTGATTCTTCCTTTTCTATCCTTATTCTTTTTATTTTTCTCTCTTGTCTAATTTCTCTAGCTAATGTTTCCAGTGCTATACTGAACAGGAATGGTGATAGTGACATCCTTGTATTGCTTCTGATTTTAGAGTGAAAGCTTTCAGGATTTATCTGTTTAGTGTGATGTTGTATATTGGTTTGTCATAGATGGCTTTTATCAGATTGAGGTGAAGACCTTCTATTCCACTTTTCTGTGAATGAGTGTTGGACTCTGTCCTTCAATGGAGATGGATATATATATATATATATATATATATATATATATTTTCCATTCCTCTTGAAGTTTTCTACTAACAAGCATGTAGTGACCTTTTTTTTTTTTTATCACTTTTGGTCATTCTTTGTTTTAATTTCACAAATAGATCAGCTACCTCTGCTTTTCTCTGGGTTCCTATGACATGCATTATTGTTTTGTATCCTTTGGTTTTCAGTATATGAATTTCTTTTTGAGTGAATGTGTTTCTTGTTTGCAGCATATTGTTGGATTATGTTTCTTAATCCACACCGCCATTCTGCTTCTTTTGATTGGTGAATTGCAGCTATTACATTAATTTCTGTGTATTGGCTTATACTTGTCATGCTATTTTCAGACTGCAGGTTTCCTACTTCTCCCCTCTGTTTAATTGCGTGCTTTGCTTGGTGGTTCCTTTGCGCTGCTGTTCTTGAAGTTGTGGCCATTTAGTCTCTTTCTAGAATGTCTGTCAGAACTCTTAGTAGGTTTGGTTTGGTGCTCATGAGTGTCTGCAGTTGTTCTTTGTGATAGAACTGTCTTATCTCTCCAATAAACTTGATGGGTAGTTTTGCAGGGCACATCAATCTGGGTTGGAAGTTCTTTTCTTTCAGGACCTGACATACTTCACTCTTAAGTTTTTCTTGAATTGATGATTTGTGTTGAGTAATCTGCCATAATCTTGATGGGCTTTCTATTATAAATGATCTCTTTCTTTTCTCTAATAGCTTTTAATATTCTGGGGTTTTTTTTTGGGAGGGGGCTGAATTTCTGGGATCTTGATTATTATGGCTAGGTGTAGATTTACTTTGATTATGACTAATTGAAATTCTATATGCCTCAATACTCTATGTTAAACTTTTGTCCTGTGCTTGGGATATTTTCTTGTACTACTTCTGTATATACTGTTATGTCATTTCTGTTGATCCTTGCTGTTTTGTTGACACCTATAAATCTTATATTGTTATTCTTTGCATCATCTTTTAGCTGCTGAATTGTTATTTTCTGGTTCTTAGTTTTAAGAGATCTTTCCTTTCACATGTTCTAGCTGCAATGCTGTCTTCAAGGTCTGAAAGTGATTCTTCAATTTTATTCAAGTGGTTTTGCCAGATTTCAGTGGAGTTCTTAATTTCCTGGATATCTGTTTGAGTATGTTTTATGCATTCTAATTCTGTCCTGTATTGTTTGTTCAATATTTCCATCATTTTTCTACTTCTATTTTTTAAATCTATGTCTTCTTTAGATGTGCTCAGCAATTCTTTCATGATTATTGTCATTTCTTCTCTTTTTTTATCTGAGAAATTATTTCTGTTCTGATTTCTTCTATAGCCTGATGGAACTGTTTTTTTTTATTTATTTTAGTTTGTACCATTTCAGAAACTGCAGGTGTATGACTTTCAAGTTTTTCCTTTTCCATGACTCCTGGACTTGTTCTTCATGGAATGGAGGTCTGAGATTGACTTTGATCCTTCATTTTGACATTTTTGAAGTTCCCAATGTTCACCCAGACTAAGCAGAGATGGTAAAGGTACAAGGTCTGTATCAGCAAGGCTCCTTTGATGGTTTTGGGAGCAGGGAAGGCTACCAAAGCTCCCACTGTTCAGGGTTCAGCATGACTTCTGCCACCAAGGGGAGAGGGTGAGCCACAACTCAGGAATTCTTTGACGCTGATGGGGAGGAGCCCGAAGCTCCACAAGGCTCTCACAATGGTGGAGATCAGCATAGGGCTCAACAAGTCTCCTGCAAGTAAATGGAGATTTGGCTGCAGCTCAACAAAGCTCCTGTGACAGTGCTTGGGACAGAGCAGGACTCACCAGGTCCCTGTAGCTGTCTGGTGTCTGCCTGCCTTCTGTGTACAGAGTACATTCTACTTTGTTTCTTGGCCCAGTCTGCCAGTCTGACCTTTTGATTGGTGAATTGAGGTCATTTACACTAATAGTTATAACTGATATGTATTGCCTTATATTTGTCATGTGTTTTCTTGCTACTTTTCCTGTTCATTTAATTGTGTGTCTTGCTTGGTAGTTTCTTTCTGTTGTTGTTCTGCTATAGCTTAATGGAGTTGTTTCTTCATTTCAATTGCTACCATTTCAGAAATTTTGATCATTTTTCTCTCTTTCTAGAATATCTGTCAGTAGTCTTTGTAGGGTTGGTTTGCTGTTCATAAATTGCTTTAGTCATTTTTTTTTTTTTTGTGTGTGTGATTAAAATTGTTTTCTTTCAAGGTTGAAATTCTTCACTCCAATTATTCTTGATTTGATGGCTTGTGCTCAGAAGTTTATTGTGATTCTGATGGGATTTCCTTTATAGGTGATCTCTTCTTTTATCTAACAGCTTTTAATAGTCAGTTCTTGTGCTGGATTTCTGGGATCTTGATTATTACATGTCTTGGTGTATATGTATTTTGATTATGGTTAATTGGAGTTCTAGATGCCTCACTTGTATGTATGCCAGATTCATCTCCCATGCTTCAGAAATTTTCTACTACTAATTCTGAAAATATTACTTTTATGTCATTTCTTTTAATGCTGTTTCCATGAAACCTATCAATCTTATATCATTTTTCTTTGCATCATCCTGTAACCATTGAATTATTATTTCCTGGTCATTTGTCATTTTTAAGCGATTCTTCTTTATAGAATTTCTAGTTGCAAGCCTGTCTTCAAGGTCTGTAAGTCTATCTTTAGTTTTGTTCAAGCAGTTTTGCCAGCTTTGAATTGAATTTTTGATTGCCTGGCTATCTGTTTAAATCTGTTTCATGCATTCTAATTCTTTCCTATATTAATCACTGAAGGTTTCTATCATTTTCCTCTGCTCCCCTAATTTTTTGTCTATGTCTTCTTTAGATATGCGGAGCAATTCTTTTATGATTGTTGTCATTTTTTTACCTACCTAAATGATCATTTTAGTTATAATTTATAGCCTGATGGAATTGCTTCTTTACTTCAGTTGTTACCATTTCAAAATCTCAGGTGTGTGACTTCCAATTTCTTCTCTGTCAGCATCTCCTGTACATGTTCTGGGTGCACTAGAGGTCTGATATTGCATTTTTCTCCCTCATCTTGACACTTTATATTTCAAAGCATTTTTATTTTGTGTTCTGTGTTGATAGTTGTCAGTTTGGGTGGTAGTATCAAGTCCTCTGTATGAAAAGTCTGTTCTTCAGGGATGTCTTTTTTGTGTAGGAGTTTCTTGGTTTGTGTCTATCCCAAGATCCTACCTTTGCTATCAATTGAGATTAAAATATTTGTTTCTATTTGCCTCAGTCCTTAATCCTTTGGTGTAGAGCTATGATAATACTATTACCCTAGAACTTCCAAAAATTATTACACTAGACAGAACAAGTGATTAACACAGACATGACACCCCTTTACAGTTGTACTGCTAGTAGTTATGATTGCATCAAGCACAATTTAGAAACTGACACACTGTGGTAATGATTGATTTTATACTTTAGACCATAGGAGCAAAGTCTATAGTTATACAACAGAACCATTTGTTACCTAGGAGTTTGTTTGCAGAGTGTTTCCCTTTGTTAGTGTGTATTTACCTTGGGTTCTTCGGGATAAGGCAGTTGTTGAGTCCTGGGTGCTTCTTGCACTGGCTGCTGGTCCTGTGGTGTTGGTGAAAGGGCCAGAAACGTGGGTTCCTCTGGACTAGGGTTTCCGTGGTGGCAGATAGGTGACGGGTGGTGTCTTTCCCCTTCCACTCAGCTCATTAAGGTCTGGTTTTGAATTTGTACAGATAGAATAATACAGTGTATATTCTAACAACATTATATTATTAAATTTTAAATATTTGATAATATTTAACTGTCCTGAGTTTTTTTTAGTTTTATGTTCATATATTAATAATAACAATATACAGGAGATAAGTAAAATGCTTCATGACATGAAATCATGTTTTATAATAGGAGCTGTCAAGAGATCTGTGTAAAAGAACAAATAATAAATATTTTAGGCTGTATCAGTTAGACAGTCTTTATTACCTCTCTCTCTCTCTCTCTCTTTCTCTCTTTCTTGTCTCTGTCTCTCTTATCTCACTCTCACACACACATTTTCTTGCTTGACTGTTTAAAAGTATAAATCCTACTCTAAGCTTATTGACTGATTACAATATACTAAGCCAGTAGTTTACCATATCTTGGTTTATAATTCTAATTATTTGCCCACAGAATTATTATTATATGAGGTTTCTTTTTCTTTATAAAATTTTCTTTATTCTGTCCCAAAACACAAGATTTTAAGGAACAAGCACAATTTTTTTTGCTGCTCACAAATTTAATCCATAGAAATTCTATAAGCTAACCTAACATCAAAAAATGCCCAAAGTATGAAAGTTTTAATATTCTCTAATAGGATTTAAGAAATAAGAGGTGATCATAAGTTACACAGGAATATCCCTAAAATTGTATAAAGCATTAAAATCTATTTAGAAAGAATATGGTGGGTGGCTATATTTACCTGATAACTCATCCCTCCCTTTCAATTTTATATTTTATAACTTAGTCTCTTCAAGAGATTCTCCACATTGCTTTGGACTTTGGCTTGAAAAAAAATCAATGCAATTTCTTCTAGTATTCATGCTGTAAGAAGTTCTTTCCAAAACTTAGGCCAGAGAAACTTAAGTCTATTAACACTGCGGTAAGATCTGCCAAAAAAAAAAAAGAATTGGTCAGCACAGGTAGCAAAGCAGCCTATTCCCACCCTAGCTATAAATTCACTAGGGAATAATTTGTTTTATCAGTACATACCATCTATCGTGCTCTCTGGGGTGTTTGATATTATCTCTTTGAGATTAAGGCCAGCAAATGTGCTAATTGTGACCTTATGTAACAACTTTAGTAGCTCAGGAAAAAATAAAGTTTCCTCATAAAAGATGATTCAGTCTTCATCAGCAAGGCCACAGAGTTTTATTATTTTGGAGTAATTTCTATCTTGCAAAACTCTAAATTATATTTAAGAGACACATTTATGTTTAGAGTAAGCATTGCTGGATCCTTTTGCAACAAACTAACAGAATTGAAATCAAATGTTGATTTAGTGCTCCAAAGTATTTTAATCTTTCTTTCTTT
>NW_004524620.1:7682117-7702619 GCF_000260255.1 Octodon degus | reverse complement strand
TCTTCTTCTTCTTCTTCTTCTTCTTCTTCTCTTTCTTCTTTTCCTTCCTTTTTTGCTTCCTTCTTTTTTCTCTCCCTTCTTCATTCCCTGCTTTCTTCCTTTCTTCTTTCTTCCTTACTTCTTAATTAAGTTTCATAATTAAAGCATTATTTGGTTTGATTATAATTATGAAGCTATGCCAGGCACTCTATTGAAAAAGCCTGGTTTCGCAGAAACACATGTGTCTTGTTTTGCAAGCAGTAGTTCAGGATTCAGATGTGTGATGAAGGGCGATGTCCATCTAAAAACAGCAAGTGCAAAATCCAGCCAAGTAACCAGTAAAATATCAGAGAGAAAGAGAGAGAGAGAGAGAGAGAGAGAGAGAGAGAGAGAGAGAGAGAGAAACAGTGACAGAGACAAAGATGTAGACAGAGACAGAGGGGAAGAGAAATAATGATAATGTTTGGGAATTTGTCCAGGGTTCTAATCTGCAACTAAACTTTAATGAACTGAATTCTTCTGGCAATTTTATAGTGTAGCATCTGGAGATCTGCTTAGAAAATTTAAAAGCTAAAGAACAGGGGCCGGGGAGACGGCTCAGTGGAATAAGCGCTTCCCTGGCAAGCACAAGGGCCTGAGTTCAATCCCCGGTTCTGGAAAAAAAATTGAGTTTAAAAGCTAAGGAACAGCCTGAAAATCCTGGTCCTCAACCATGCTCTCCTTACACAGAAAAGGTTGTCTCCTGGCTGGAGTTTGTTATTGAAGTTATGATTGTATTTTTAAATATAAATACATTTTATATGTTAGTCTATTTTTGGACATCAAGTATTTTTGAATCTCTCTTATTCATTGGTCTACCGAAAAAGAGAGGATGTTAGATATGAAACAAAGAAAACACATCTTTAAGTTTTTTTTTTTTCTTTGAATACCATCTTGCAACATGGCTGATTACATAAATTTGAAACAAATACTATCCTGGAGCATTTTGTGGAGCAGATCCTGTTTGTACATTTAGAAACAAATATGTAAAAATATGTGCCGATGTAAGCTAGATGGTTTCTTTTCACACTGTGCAGAATTTGTCCTTTTCACAATGTGCATGTTTTGTTTTACAGACAAAACATATGAAGAAGCTATGTAACAACTGAAATGACAAAACATAATTCCCTGCTTTGAGATAGGTAGAGCTCCAGGGGGCTGATAGTGAAATATGGATTGCGTCTTTCACAGGATCTATTATACATGTTAAAGGTCTTATTTGATAATCCATATTGAAAGAGCCACAAACCATAATCCAATTAACATAAACACATGTAGCCTCCATATAAAATTTCTATGTCTTTAGGAAAATTAAATACTTTGCTATTTTTCTCTCTCTCTTTCATGTTCCTAAGCACATTTTAAAGAATAAGACAACATATAAGCAAACAAAAAAGTTCCTTAAAATACAAAATACTTTTTCTGTAGTTTATTTAAATTTCTTGGTACAATTCCCACACCCTCACTTTAAATGTGCTTCTCCTTCCCATTCACAAAGCTCTGTTTTCATTTTATCCTTCTTGCTTTTCCTTTCCTGTCCTTTCTTTCCCTTCCCTCTCTCCTGTGGCCCTTTTCCTTTTGATTAGTTTCTTCCTTTTTCCTATCTATCTCATTCATCCAGTCCTTGGTTGATGGGTATTTGGGTTGCTTCCAAGATTTAGTGATTACAAAATGTGTCGCTATGAACATGGGTACACCTATGTCACTGTGGTATGATGCCTGCAGTTCTTCCAGTAGGAGAGCAAACTGGCCTCTAATCCTAGATTTTTGAAGAATATACATATTGGTTTCCACAATGGCTGTACCAGCCAACACTCCCACCAATGAAGGAGGATTCCTTTCTCTCCATGGTCCCATTAGCATTTATTATTGCTTATTTTCTTAACACATTGACACTTCTCAAATGACCAGTGGTGTTGAACATATGTTTATATATTTACTTGTTATTTGTACTTCCTCTGAGACATATCTACTCATTTCAGTTGATCATTTTTGGATTGGGTCTTTGAATTTGGAGGATCTGAATTTTTCAGTTATTTATACATTCAAGTTACTAGTCCTTTGCCTCCAGAACAACTGGAAAAAAATTTTTCCCATTCTTTTGTTGGTGATTTCTTTTGCTGTGAAAATGCTTTTTAATAAGATGAGATACCAATTACTGAGTTTTGGTGATAATTCCTGTGTGTCTGAGGTTTTGTTTATAAAATCTTTGCCTATACCTATGTCTTTAAGTGTTGTATCTATTCTGCCTTTCAGTCTTGTTCCTCATTTTTAGAGAGAAAGCCTTCAATTTTTGATCATTTAGTATGATGTTGCTTTATCATAGATGGCTTTTATCAGATTGAGCTAAAGACCATCTATCCTAATTTTCTGTAGGGTTTTTGTCATGAATGAATTGGACTTTTTGCTCTTTTTGCATCTGCTGAAATGGTCATATGATTTTTGTTTTTGGCACTGTTGATATGGTGTTATGGAGCATGTTTACAACTACGCTCATTAAAGAGATTGGCTTGTCGTTCCCTTTCTTGGTCGGGCCCTTCTCTTATTTTGGTGTCTGGTAATGCTTGCTTCCAGGAATGAGATTGGGAGTATTGCTTCCCTTTCAATTTCATTAAAGAGTTTGAAGAGAAATGAAGTTAAGTCCTGTCTAAATTTCTTGTAGAACTCAGCTGTGTATTCATCAGGATCCAAGCTTTTCTTTGTTGGTAGGTTTTTAATTAATTTTCAATTTTATTAACTGATGTTGGGTTATTTAGAATTTTTATATCTTCTTAACTCAGATTTGGTTGTTAATATGTATCTAGGAGTCTGTCTACTTTATCTGTTTTATCCATGAACTATAAATAACTAAGAGGGGCCTACCAAATAGCTCAGCAGATTAAAGCACCTGCAAGCAGGGGTTCAATCCCCAGGCCTACCGTGCCTGCCCTGTCCCTGGGGCACACTGAGACTGAGATTGAGACTGGGCATGGTGGCACGTACCTGTAATTCCAGCTTTTGGGAGGCTGTAAACAGGCAGATCAGTATGAGTCCAATTTAGTAGTGAGACCCTGAACACCCTGTAAATCCTTCCCTAAAATACAATAAATAAATAATATAATTAAGAGTAAGAAACAGAAGGGTAGGAGAGAGGTCAGAATGATCTCCTGAGTAGTGTTCAGAGATGTCATCTGTGTTAGACTTAAACACAAAGACTCCACATTTTGAAAATATTCTCCAAGTGGTATGTTCTCTGATACTGGGTTCTCTCTCAGTACACTACTGGAAAAGTAAAAAACACTGCTTGTGTACAGATGCTTTATTAAATTATTTAATTGAATCCTGCTTATAACAAATTACTTAGCTCTGCAATAAGCCCCAGAATTTGTGCTAAAAAGAAAGTACAACAACAAATACAATGACTATAATTTGCAAGTATGATAACTATAATTTGAAAAAAATTCTGAAATGATAGTGAATTGTTAGGCAATAATTTTTTTTTTTTTTTTTTTTTTTTTTTTTGCGGAACCAGGGATCGAACTCAGGCCCTTGCGCTTGCCAAGGAAGCGCTTATTCCACTGAGCCATCTCCCCGGCCCCTAGGCAATAATATTTCAATGTAAAAGTTTCTGCTGTGTGACCTGTAAATGATTAATACTAATCTGAAATAGTTACAAGCACATGTGCTCTGTTAAAATAAAGCTCAATTCCATTGTTTATGCTTATGATTAATAATCTCTATGAAGGTAACTGCTGTTTCAGAATGTTCTGGGGTGTCCTGTTTGTGTAGTTTCCAATTTAATCTTCACGTGAGTCTCCAAAGTAGACATGGCAATTTTTATTTTATTAGTGGGAGTATACACTCAAGAAAGTCAACTGACTGCCACTAGACATGAGCTGACTTCTACAGAAAGTCTATAAACAAGAAATCAAACCTCAAGGGCTACCTGAGTGGCCTCTGCTCACACGAACAAGTAAGAATAGTACCCTGGCCCTTTGCGTTTCTGTCCAGTACCCATGCACTGTTTCACATTTTGTCTTTCCATATTTCTCTCGTAGCCTAAGGATAACATGGTCCCTATAGCCAAGTTGATTGAAAGTGGTGCTCTCTAGAGCCTGAAATCTTCGCTCATAAATCTAAATAGTAACTAATATTAATTCTAACCTGTATTGTAGATTCTATTTATTTATTTACTTGGTATAGGGTCTTGTTAGGCAGCTCAGACTCATAGAGATCCTCAGTCTCAGCCTCTCCAGCATGTGGATTACAGGCGTGCACCACCCTCTGGGTAGTCTAAAAGGTAGGCATGGCACACCTGGGGTTCCAGGGCATGCAGTACTGGGGATCAAACTTGGGTCCTTGCACTTGCCAGGCAGGTGCTCAGACCCCAGAGCTATCTCCCCAGCCCCTGGAGACTCTTCTTAAATAAGAACTATGCTTTAAGTTAGTAATCTTTTATCCAGTGGCTATCTATAAGAGTCTGCACATTTTCCCCAAAGTAACACATAACATTGATTTTTAAGTGGAAAAAAAAAAGTTATCTTTCCTCCTTTCTGGACAACATCATGCTATAGCTCAAAGTAGGAATACACTTCTGTCTCCCATAAGTGCGATGTGTAGGCTAATTAAAGCTCTACTGCGTGAAGGCTCAGGGCTGGGCCGTCTCCACCTCCTTACTGCACATCTCCGGAACACGATGCCTGGAACCACAACTGGAGCAATTATAGTATCTAGTGTGCATCAGGCAGAGGGAAATCCAGACATCCTTCCATCATCCAAATAGGAAGCCTGCAGCCTCTGACCCCTCTGGGTAGTCTGAAAGGTCAAAAGCTTTATAATAAAATCAACTTGAATGCTTCACTTAAATTCTTGGGGATTTTCATTATAAACTCATACTCTGAAGCCTGGATTACTTGAATTTCAGTTTTCTTCGTCTTTTAGTAACGTTTTACTGAGTATTAACGTTATGTTAAAGAACATGGATTTTACATGTGCATAGTGCTGGTGGTGCTGTGTGAAGCATAGCTGAGCATTTCAATGTCTGCTCATCGGACACAGACTCTAGGCTTTCCACCTGCCTGTGTAGGAGCCTCTTGATTTGGAAAAATAGAATATAACAACCTCCAGATGACTGAGCAAAAAATTCAGGTTGTGGTATTCAGCTTCTGTCAAAGGTTTCATCTCAAATAATTTATTCTGAAGTGAGCAGTGCTAGGCACCGCCATCTAGCAGATTCCTAATTAAGAACAGACCTAGTACCGGCCCAATAGTAGAAAAAGCACAGGTCTAATGATGAGGGCAGATGGAAAACCAGTATTTACAACAGCAGCCAGGTCAACAGTTACCTCTGTTACTAACAGCAGCCTCTGAGTCCTCTGCACTGGCAGGCCCGAGGCCGATGTTCAGCACTGACCGAAAGAGAGCTTCATGGAGCCACCTCATTACCCTCTGGCTCCTCGAGTAGGCTGCAAGTTTTCTTGCACCTCCAGTTTCCCATTATGGTATTAAGGAATTTCATTAAAACTTGCACAAGTCTGAAAACTTTGAGGGTTGATGACTAAAGTGTAAATGAAAGCTCATCACGGTAACTGCCAAGAAACACCATGAATTGTCATTTCATTCTTTGGGTCACTTGAGTCCTTATTTTAAAAGGTACTGATCTAGGTTTGTTTTGTTTATTTATTTATTTTTTTATTGTACTTGGTAGTATCTCATTCTACAGCTTGTACTTTTAGTGATTCTCCTGTCTTCAGCCTCTCCAGCGCTGGGATTACAGGTGTGCACCACCATGTCTGGTTTCAGTTGCAGGCTCAGTGTGCCCCTCAGTGAGGGTAGGGCCAGCGTGGCATGAGGTACAGGGGATAGAACCCCAGTCCCTGTGCTTGCCTAAGCAGATGCTTAGTCTGCTGAGCTATCTTCCAGCTCTAGGTTTGCTTCAAAACAGGTGAACAAAATCTTGAATGAGTTAACTCATTAGTGCTAATTTTGCAGAATCTTTAAAGGAATGAACTCTTATTTTTTTTTCTTTAAACAATGCAAGTTTTATGAATCCTAAGTAGAATTGGTCATATACTGTGATTACATTGAATTAGGTTACATTTCTCTGTTAGTTCCAGTTATGTTTACCCTCATGCTTAAGGCATTTTATAAACAACATAGTTTAATAACTTTCACTTCATTGTTCCATTTTTTCAGATGAAAAATTAAGATATTTTGCCAAAATCATGTAACTAAGAAGCACCTGACAGTAATTTTTTAGATTTCTAGTTTCTCACTTTTTCCATGTATAAGGTTTCGCACTATATAGTACGAAAATGGATTACATAATTCCATCATGTTTGTAAGAATTCAAACTTTTTCTTATTTACTCAGTCAGGATTCAGGCTTGTGCATAAAGAAATGATCAATTTTTAGAATGAGTTTCTAAATTAAAACAATCAGATTCCAGCCAGCTCCAGGCCTGACATGTGAGTGGGGCCACCCAGGGCCTGTTGGATCTTCATTCCAGCCAGCACACAGGCCTGGCGTGTGTTTGGAACTTCCTCCATCAGACAGGCCTGGTGTCTGTGGCAGAACTCCCTGCAGAGAGGCTAGAGGCAAGACACACCCCGCTGATCCAGGAGAAGACCATCTTGCCAGAGTGGCTTAGCAGATTCCCTTCCAATGGCTTCAGCAGGAAGAAGTGGAGCACAGCAGCCAGACCCAAGCCACACCTACCTGAATGAGTTTGAACCTGATAGATCCGGACCTGGTTCTAAGGTAATAACTCTACCAAAGCTCTACACCAAAGGTCAGAAGACAGTGCTATACAAAATGATAAAAGAGCAAAATGCATTCTCAGGCTCCAAGCCCACCCAGAACAAATGCAGGAGACAATAGAAGAAATTGGAAATCACACACCTGAAATCTCTGAAATAATAGCATCTGAAGTAAAGAAGCAACTGCAGAAAGGTATGGAGGAAACTGGATCAGAAATAATTTCTGAAGTAAAAAAAAAAAGAAGTCATAACTATAATGAAAGAAGTACTAAGTGCTTGTAAAGAAGACACTGAGAAAAAATAGAGGAGAATAGAAAAATGATGGAATTCTTGAATGAGCAATATAGGAAAGAAATAGATCACATGAAGCAGATGCAATGTGCTATACAGGAAATTAAAGCCTCAATCACAAGCTGACAAAACCGTTTGAATGAAAGTGAAAATAGACTTTCAGACCTTAAAGACACCATTGCAGCTAGTGAAAAGGTAAGAAAAGATCTCTTAAAAACAACTAGGATGTAGGAAAAAATAATTCAATACCTACAAGACAATGCAAAGATGAACAATGTAAGACTAATAGGTATCAATGAGAAAGGAATCAATACAAATGATATAAAAAGAATTTGGGCAGAAGTAATAGCAGAAAACTTCCCAAACATGGGGAAACTATCTGACATTCAGGTAACTGAAGAATATAGAACTCCAAATAAAACCACACTGAGATGTATAATAATCAAGATCCCAGAAATTCAGCATAGAAACAGTATACTAAAAGCTGCTAGAGAAAAGAAACAGATCACATTTAAAGGAAAATCCATCAGAATAACGGCAGATTTCTCTTCACAAACCATCAAGTCAAGAAGAGCATGGAGCAAAGCACTTCAAGTCTTGCAAGAGAACAAATTCTAGGGGGGCTGGGGAAATGGCTCAGTAGAATAAGTGCTTCCCTGACAAGTGAAAGGGCCTGAATTCCATGCCGGTTCTGAAAAAAAAAAATCCAACTTAGAATGATATACCCTGCAAAACTCTCAAGTTTAATGGAGAAGCGAAGTACTTCCATGACAAAGAACAATTAAAGAATTTCATGACAACAAAGACCACTACAACCCTACACAGACCACTAAAAGATGTTCTAGAGAGAGATCAAAATGACCACAACTCCATGAATGAGAATGGAAAGAATCCACCAAATGGGGCAAACAATTAAACACAGGAGACCAAGAAGTGTACAACAAGAGTGTTTCAGTTATTCCTTTGTATACAGCAGAAAAATATTTCCACCAGCGTACTCTACAAATGGACTTCTCCTGCTCTCGGGGTCATGATTCTGTCTAGGCCTACAGGGTGGCTAGCAGGGAAATGGCAGCAGCTCAGTCCCACAAGTGACACCTGGCCATCAGTAAGCATCATGGACACTGTCCACGTCCACCACATACTAGAACTTTGTGCGATATCCTATCCCCAAACTGTTAGAAGTGCTGGTCATAGATTTGCCATTCCGGTACTTTTGTTATGTTTCATTCTTAGTAATTCTTTACTATCATGAAAACATTTTCTTAGTTGATATTTTTGTATATATTTACCTAGTCAAATGCTGTGTGAGTACTCTGAATTGATCACAGATTCATACATGTGTTACACTAATTCTGCCCTCTTAGTTGGACTCACAATTTAATTTTAATTTTGAATATTATTTTGAAATATTTAATTGAATTTTGAGTTAATTAATATTTAATTAATTTTCTGAATATTGCTTAATTTTAATTTTTGTTTCATGATTTCTACTGTATCTTTGACTTACAATCTACTTATAAGTCATGGTATGATATTTTCTCCTAGTATTAGAAACTTTAAAAGTATATTTCTGTTTTCCATTGACTTTATATTAGTTCTTCCTTGTCTTTTACACACACACACACACACACACACACACACACACGAAATATACGTATATAACCTGACATACGATTGATACTGTTTTGTGGAAATCTTCAATGACCTTTTAAATGGATTCATCTAATATATTTTGTATAGTCCTGCTTAACTACGATTTTGAGAGCTCTTTATTCTTTATCCAGGACCATATAGCAACTCCTCTTGCCTTCTGGGTTATGGTCTTTGTTATTTTCTGTACGTTACATCTGGAGGTATTAGAATATTTTGAGTTTGTATAACTGGAAGATATTTAATTTTTAGTTTTCAAAAGTATGTTTGCTAAGTATAAAATGCAATGAGGACAGATTTTTTTCAGTTCTTTGAATAAGTAAGTCTAGTTTCTTACTCACTTGCTCTTTTTTTTTCCTAAGGTGGAATAAGATGTTATTTTGTTCTTCCATAGATAATATTTTTCAATGTATATGCCTTATGCTTTTTTTCTTTATAATTAGTTTTGAACAATTTCATTTTTGTGTATCTTGATATGATTTTATTCATATTTCTTGTGCAGAAGGTTCATTTTTCTTGGAAATGTGACCTTATAATTTTAACTAAATTTAGAAATTTTAAATCTTGGAATATTTATTGCCGACCCCCTTCTACTCTGAGAATTCTAATTGTATGAATATAAGTTTCTTGATTTGGGCACAGGGTGCACTATTACATGACTGATCTGCTGTCTTCATGTTTATTTTAGATAATTTTTATTTTTATATTCACTTAAGTTTGTAAATTTTTTTTACAATATGCAATCTATTGTTAATCTCATGTTATGTATTCATTTCAAAAATATTTTTCTAAAATTCACTTTGTCTACATCTTACATCTTTTACTTTTCAATATCTGTCTACACTTTTAAATTTGCTATATAATTATTGATTTTCAGTAGTTAATGAGTTAAAAATTAATTAAAACAATCAGTACAATGTCCTTCCTTTTGAAATACATTAACTTTGTGTCTGATATTTAAAATTTTGTCTGGTATTCATTTGCTTTTTTCTCAAACTTTATAAAACATGATAAAAACAAAAAATTCTATGTCTTTGTGATGTACAATGTGATGTTTTAATATATGCATGAATTTTGGAATGCTTCAATAAAGCTAGTTAAAATGTACATCACCTTACCTATTTTATCATTTTTGCAGTAAGAATATTCAAGATCTATTTTCTTCTTAGTACTTTTTAAGTATAGTTAAAAAATTATATATACTGTATATAGTATGTTTCTACACTGTAGAAATTAAATCAAGTTGTCATCTCACTTATAATTTGAAGCAGAGAAACAGATTTAATGCAAGATACAGATATATAATAATTAGAAGATCGGCTTAGGATGGCTGCCCACGGTCAGGTGCGGAGGACAGCAAAAGCCTGACTGTGCAGCGGCCACGGGAGCACCCAGCTGAAGGCGGGGCCCTGCGGGGTGACCTGCTCAGGCCTAGGGTGGGGGCGCGGTCTGCACTAGAAGGCTGAATGGTTGACACCGGGAGCCCAGAGATGACGTCGAGGTGAAGAAGAAGACTTGATCCCCTGATAAACGGAAGCGAGCTGCCCTTCCTTCGTTTCTCTTTTATACCGTTCAGACAACTGCCCTGTCGGTTGCTGTCGCTTATGCTGGGTAAGTCACAGCAGATCACCAGTAAATCCCTTAGGCCACAACCAGATCTATGCTGATCTAATTTAGCTAGGCATTTCTTACTCAAATTAACACAATCTTCCAACTATCACATCAGTTTTGGGAAAATTTTTAATGATCTTTTCTCTTAAAAATTTTAAGTATACAATACACTAATACTAGCTATAGTCATCACACTGTGCACTAGAGCTACAGAACTTAATTATCCCACTTGGAACTACAAATCCTAGCCAATATTTTGCAGTCCTTACCTCATTCTCTTTAACTACCATTCTGCAATTTGCTTCTGTGAGTTCAGCTCTTTTACTGTCCACGTTTAAGAGAGATCATGTCGGATTTTTCTTGCAGTTCTTTGCTTATTTCACTTAATATAATGACCTCTAGTTTTATTCCTGTCACAAATGGCAGGCTTTTCTTCTTTTTTAGGGCTGCATAGTATTGCCACATTTGCTTTACCCATTATCTCTCAGTGGCCGTTTACCTTGATTCCTCATCTGGGTCACTGTGAATAATGTGCAATCACGGCATACAGACATCCCCTTAATTGTTTTAATGTATAACCAGGAACGAAATTACTGGACTCTATGTGGTTTCAGTTACTATTTTGTCACAGATACACAAGACCCACAGCTTACAGTAGGAAGTGAATTTTGGCTTGTAGCTTGTAGAGAGTTAAATCCATAGCCTGTTGGCTGCAGGGCAGGGTGGCGCATGGCAGCAGGGACTAGCAGGGAGAAAGAGACTGTGGCAGGCAGGCAGGCAGGCAGGCAGGCAGGAAGCAGTGTGCCATCACAGGGGGAGGAGAAGGGATGTAATAAATATAGTAGTATTATAACATATTATATATTAGTTATATATAATAAATGGTATAAAAGGGAAAAAAGAAGCCAGGCTCGTTCTCTTTTGTTCAGGGGAGCTCAGTCTTCACCTTCACCTTGGCCGTTGTCTCCAGCTTCCAAGGACAGCCATCCTAAGCCAATCTTGTAAACTGTTACATATTTCTGTATTCTGCATTAAATCTGTTTCTCTGGTAAACACTGATACAAATGATAAGGTGATACCTTGATTTAATCATGTCATGCTGCATACTAAAACATGTTCATATTTACATTTATACTCATATCTGTTCTTCCAGGCCGCATCCACCGGGACCCACTTCTCCCCACTGGTGCCCATCCGGTGACGGGAACCTCACGCTCAGTTCTGAGCCTGCTGGTGGGCTAACCCAGTGTAGCATGCACATTCATGGGCCACATCACACCCATGATCCAGTCACCTCCCTGAAGCCCCAACCGTGAGCATGTGACACTTTGGGGGACATCTATGCATATACCATGGCATTTGCTAATGTTTTTAATTTTTGAAGAACCTCTATAGCATTTCTCAAAGTGGTCATGCTGGGCTGGCGATACAGCTCAGCAGACTAAAGCACCTGCTTAGGCAAGCGTAGGCAAGCACAGGGACCAGGTTTAGATCCCCGGCACCAGGTGCCCCACAGGCCCCACCTCAGGGCTGGCTGAGCTGGCCACAGAGTCTGGGCATGGTGACGCATACCTGTAATCCCAGCTCTGGGGAGGCTGAAAGCAGGAGGATCACTATGAGTCTGAGCTGTGTACTGAGACCCTGCAACAACCAAACACATTTAAAAAAAGGGGTCATACTAATTTGTAATCACACCAATAGTGTTCATACTTTCCCTTTTCTTCATATTCTCACTAACACATTTTCTTTTTCATAATAGTTACTTTAACAGATGTGACTAATATCTGATTATGTTTTAACCTTCATTTCCCTAATTATTAATGATGTTGAACTTCGTCTCTTGTACATACTGCTCTCTTTATGTATTCTTTTGAGAAGTAGATCCTCAGGTCCTTTGCCCATTTTTAAATTGTGTTGTTTTCTTGCTATTAAATTGTTTGCATATCTAAGGGCCAGCCAGATAGCCCAGCAGACTGAAGTGCCTGCTTAGGAAGAGTACAGGGTCTAGGGTTCAATCCCTGGCACCACATGCTGCACTGATCCTGTGCCTGGGGCGTGCTGTGAGGATGACTGAGACTGGGCGTGGTGGTGCGTGCCTATAATCCCCGTGCTTCAGAGGCTGGATACAGGAGGATCACTATGAGTCCAATCTGTGTAGTGAGATCCTGTACACTCTGTACTAAAATGCATTTTAAAAATTGAGTTCCTTACATATGTTGAATATAAAGCTCTTGTCAAATGTATACTTTGCAAATATTTTTTCCTATTCTATAGTTGTCCTTTTTGTTGATTTTTCTATTGCTTCACAAAGATTTTTAATTTAATCCATGCTTTCATCATCTGTGCTTAAAGAATCCTAGGCCAGAAATCATTGCCCACATTCATGTTAAGAATCTTTTCCTCTATGTTTACTCCTAATAGGTTTACAGTTTCAGGTCTTATTTTTAAATATTTACACACTTTGCATTGCTTTTTTGCATATCTTGTGAAATAAAGATCCTGTGGGTTTGCATGTGAATATCAAGTTTTTCCACTTACTGAAGGTTTTCCTTTTTTTGTGCTTTCTTGGTACTCTGGAGGGCAATTGACAATAGGTGCACTGATTTTTTTTCTGGATATTTATTTTATTCCATTTATCTTGTATCTGTTTTGTACTATTGCCAGACTGTTTGAGTCCATACACACACTTTAGGGTTTATTTTCTACTTTGTGAAAAATGTCACTGGAATGTTCACAGGGCTGTATGGAATTGATAAATCACTTTGGGTAAAATGCACAGTTTTAAAATGTTAATTCTTCCAATTAGTGCTCACTGGGCATCTTTCCACTTGTTTATGTCTTCTTCTATTTTCTTCATAAATATTTTATAGTTTCTAGCTTATATATCTTTAATTACTAAGGGTTTTTGATGGTCCTTGTTAGTATTTTCAATCAAAATTGCTTTTTATAATTTCTTGCATCATCACTTTGACCAGGACAACCAGTTATACTGAACAGAAGTAGAAAAGAGTAGCTATCCTTGTCTTGTTCTTGATCCTGGAAGAAAAACTTTTCGCTTTGCTTTTCTGGACGTGATGTTGGCAGTGGGAGTCTCCCATATGGCTCCTGTTACATCACAATGCATTCCTTTTCAGCTTATTTGTGGAGACTTCTGGTCATGAAAAGGTGTTGAAATATTTCAAATGCTTTTAACTCATGTACCGAGATGAACATAAGATTTCCTAATGTGCTATGTCACATTTATTGATTCATATATGTGGAAACGTTCTTGCATTTCACTTGATCATGGTATGTAATCCCTTTAATGTGATGCAGGGTTCAGTTTGCAATAGGTTGAGATTTTTTTTCATCTGTGCTCATAAGGGATATTGGAATGTAATTTCTCATAGTGATTTTCTAATTTTGATATTGGTTAATGCTGCCTTCATAGAACAAATGTTGAAGTGTTCTCTCCTCTTCATGTTTTTGGGAAGCCTTGGAAAAGGATCAATACTCACTATTTTTAATCACCAGTCAGCCAATGTGCTGCTGAGATTAGTTGGTAAGCTTTGATCGCTGATTCAGCCTGTTTACTTGTTATAGTTTTGTTCAGATTTTCTATTTCTTGATCACCTGCTCTTGGTACATTTTATGGCTTTCGGAACCTATCCATTTCTTCTGTGTTTTCTAGGTTGCTGGCATACAGTTGTGCACAGTAGTCTCTGGGGATTCCTTGCATTTCTTTGATCTTCGGAACTTCTCATCGCTACTCTTTCCCTGGTGTGTGATTCATCACTAATAGCGTACCCTTGAGCTAACCTACTCAAGTGAAAAGGCAGGAAATTTACAGAAGGGAATTAAAGGCACGCTGGGCAGCTTCTCTTCACTAAAGCCAAGCACCCAGCACACACGAACGAAAGGGGAAAGGCTTGTTTTTGCTGATAGTTTCAAAGGATTTCGTCTATGCTTACCTGACCCCAGTAGGGGAGTCACGCTGGAAGAGCGTGGTGAAGCAAAGCTGAGTAGCTTGTGGAAGCCATCAGTTGGAGGCCAGGATGAGAACAAGACAGGATGGAGCTGAGGTTCAGACAGATACTCAAGGTCAGACCACCCCGACCCACCCAGACGCACCCAGAGCTGTGCTCTAAGACATCTTCAGTGGTGCTCAGGCCAATGTAGCTGACAATCAAAGTTTACCTTATTATTTCCTAAAAGGTGGTAAACAGCAAAGAAAGACTTTCATGTCATATAAGTGTGTGGTAACCACTGTGTTATCAACAACTTAAAACCTTTATAACCATCACTCAGAACATAGACTGAATGGCGACATGTTCAGTAAGTAAAAAAGTATAGTGTATTATGTACACAGTCTTATTTTAAGAAGCGTTGAAACAAAATAAGTCATAAAACAGTCTTGAAATTAAAGAGACAATCATCAAGTTGAAGAAACTCTGTGTCTATAGGCCTACATTAAAGTGTAAGAAATAATTTCAGTCACTAAAAAGTATAATCAGTAATTCTTAAGTTTTGTGAGAGAGTTATATAATCTGCATCATCTACTTACTTTACCTTTTAGTTTCCTTCTGGAATTACTATCTAGAAATTGTGACTGTCTGGCTTATTTTTCTAACTTTTCAACTTATACGGCCAGCTGCCTACCATACGGATCTGTTTTCCTACCACACAGATAATTTAATCTCCATGTCTTAGTCACTTTCCTGTCCATGGGACACAATTCTCAACACCCACAATTTAAAGAAGAGAGATTTATTTTGGCTCATGATTTTAGAGAATTCAGCCATTCTTGGGTGTCTCCATGCAGGGAGGACATGGCAAGGTTCAAGATAGGAAGCTGCTCCGACAGTGGTAGTCATGGAGGAGGGAGGGAGGGAGGGAGGGAGGGAGGCAGAGAGAGAGAGAGAGAGAGAGAGAGAGAGAGAGAGAGAGAGAAACTTTTGCAGGCCCTACTGCTAAAGACCCACAATCAAACCCAAGCTGTATTTAATATAGGGTCTACAGGATTTCTCTATGTAGATTGAACCCATAGTAATCCTCCTGTTTTTAGCCTCCCAAGTGCTGGGATTACCACCATGCCCAGTCTCAATCGCCATCTCAGCATCTCAGTATGCCCCAGGGGCAGGGCCAGCACAGCACGGGGATCAAATCCTGGCCACTGCTTACACAGGCACTTTAGTCCACTGAGCTGGCCCCTAAGCCCAACCTTTCAACAGCAAATTTAGCTGCTCAATTCATCAGTGAGTACAAATCCCCTGTGAGTATAAATACCCCGATGCATACAGTATACCATCATCCAGTGACCCTCCACACTTTGGGTGGAGACTTTTCAGATCTAAACCATTCTACTCCAATATCTAGAGCTGGACTGATAGTCTTACCCTCCAAAGATACCTCATCTGTCCCATATCTATTCTCTATACCAAAGAATGACATCCCAAACTATTTAGCTGGTCATAGTAATTCCTGGTTATTATCCCTATTCATTGAAACTTTTGATGCTTGGCTAATACTTTCTTCTCCATAGAAGCTCTTGACCTCATCAGAATGCACTACGTGCTCCTAGAGCTATCTTAGTCAACAATGTACAGTTGCATGATTCTGTGTATTCTTGTCTTCCTCCAACTCAGCAAATATGCCTACTTTCATGGTTGTGCTCTGAACATTGTCACCACTTGAAATTATACCAGCTTTGGAAATAATCCTTCCAGCGCTCCATTGTCCTAGCCTTTTATCTTGTTTCCAGGGCAGCTTCACCTCATGGTGCACTCCACTGCACTGATTCTACCACTTCTGTCTATCTGTTTCTTTTCCCCTTTTCACATTACCTGGCCCAACATCCATGAAAGTTCCAAATATTAGCATGTGCTGGCAAGGCTGTGGGGAGAAAGGAGCATGTCTGCACTGTTGCCAGAAATGGAAATTGGTGCACTCGTCTGGAAATCAGCACGGAGAGTCCTCAAAGAATTAAAACTGGACAATTTCATTGGACTCAGATATTCTCCTTCTAGGTATCCTCTTGGATGAGCTGCAGACATCATGTTACAGTGCCACGGGCATATCCAATCCATAATAGCACAATTCATAATAGCTCAATCTTGGAAGGAGTCTATGTGTCTACCAACACATGAATGGTTAAAGAGAATGGTATTTCTACACAGTGAATGTCTTCATTATTTTTTTTTTCATTGCTGAGAGAAAATACCGACACCCAAAGTTAACAGAGGAAAGGTTCATTTCAAATCCATTTATAGAGCTTTTGGTCCCAAGGCAGATGGTTCCAGGACAGTGCAGCATGTCAGAAGGGCACTGCAGAAGGGAAGCACTTCATGGCCCAGCAGCAAGCAGACAAAGCAGCTAGTGGCAGCCACTGTCAGCCTACCTTCTTTCTATCCCTTCATATTCCATCTAGGGTGTAGGCCTGTGGATTGATGCTACTCATACACAGGGCAGAGCTTCTGTTATCTACTCCCTTAATCTAGTATTATATTCTTAATCCACATTCATATACCCTAATCCAGACACTTTAGGTGGGCATTTCTCTACCTATCAGTGCAGGTGGCTTTGAAGGGACATCTAGATACAACCATAAGAATAGAACACTATTGAGACATAAGGTAGGACAAATTTTAGTCATTTGTAGGAAAGAGATGCTCCTTAAGACCATAATGCTAAGTGAAGTTAATTAGTCACACAGTTTAAATACTCTTATATGAGAAAGCCAAAATATAAATAAAGAGGAGTAAAAGACAGACATTAAGAAGCAGGGATATTGATTTTGTTCTCATGGGAAGAGAATCAAGAGATGGAGGGAGGAAGTAGAGGAAAAGAAGATGAAAACAAAATTAAGATGTGGTATGTGCATACACCAACTCCCTACAAAAATGTAATTATTGTGTATTGCAAACTTGTGGTAAGGGGCCGGGAAGGCAGCTCAGTAGAATAAGCACTTTCCTGGCAAGTGCAAGGAAATGAGTTCAATCCCTGGTTCTGAAAAAAAAAATGTGGTAATAAATTAATGCTAGAAAAATAACAAAGGACCCCATATAGTCACTAAAAAATATAGCCCTCTTTTCTCCTCTGATACTTTTTTCCTTCTTTGTGAGACTCAGCTCTGGATGGACTAGGCTATTAGATTTTTCTGCAATTTCATCTTGAGACAGCTGGCAGAAAAAAAATATTCTACACCACAATGACTGGGGACACAAATCCATGGCTACCAACCTGAATCAAGCACTCAACATTATTAATTGATGTTGCAGCTTTCTTTTGGTATGAGTTTATTTCCAAATTACATATTTTCTTCATTTTCCTCTTATTTGCTTGCTCCCATTATTCGTCCAGTTGGTAGTTTCCCTAAAGTAACCCATTTCTGCCCATGTAGTTCTTTAGACTGCTCTACTTTCTGTTACTCTCTAGATCTTCTTCAATAATTCCTTTATATTGAGAAGTTTGCTTGGAAAAAATAATCAGTTTCTATTTGTTCAGTGAACTCTATGATGGGAGCTCATAGCTGCAAGAGAGGGTGATCAAGGTGACATGGCTAACTGAGGAGGCGTCAGCGTAGGGCAGGGCTGAGGAGCCGATAGCTCTTGTTACAGAGAGCCAAATCCTGATCCAGTTCTTGCTTGGATTTTTTTTTTTATTGGCACCAAAATTTAGGAAACTTCAATGGAAATTTTCAGAAAATTAAATGTTTTTCGTGTGTTATTTTAAAATTTTTGCTATTCTGCGTCTTCACTGAATACATTCCAATCACCATCTTGAATAAATGTGTGTTTTAAAAATTACCTGAACAGTATCCTATTGTGGCAGATTAAATAATGCTACAAAAAGACATCCAGGTCCTAATCTCTAGAATTAGTGAATATAACTTTGCCTAGCAAAAGGAAGCTTTCAGGTCATGATGGTTTGTGTTTGGAAGCCCCCCCAACACCTCATACAGCCATGGGGAGGAGGGCAGGCTTTCTATAGGTGGTAGAATCTAGAGTTTATGATGGATTCACTTTCCACTGCTGGGATTAAGTGTGTGAGTTCTATGCCTGTGTGAGGGCCGGTAGCCTGCATACAATATAAGGGACAGGAAGAGTCTCACTCTCTCGTGCTGCATCCGCTGTCTTCTGCAACTATAAATGATGGCCCTTGTGCCACACTGCCTTGGAGCCAGATTATGGACTGAAATCCCCACAAACTGCAAGATAAATAAATCTTTCCTCCCTTAGCTTTGGGCATCAGGTATTTTGTCACAGCAACAAGAGAAAATTAAGATATAGGTAAATTATAGAATTTAAAATGGGGAGATTATTGTGGGTTATCCAGGCCAGCCCTAATATAGTCATAACTGTCTTTGGAAGAGTGAGTAACTTGACTAAAGAAACAGAAGATGTCACACAAATGCAGAGGGACAAAGGGTGAATCCATTCAAGAAAGGGCTTGGCTTCTGGACCTTCAGAGCGACAAGAATAAGCGTGTGGTGTTTCCATTTCTTACTACAGCCATAGGAGATGACTATGCATATTTTCCTTTTTCAATCAAGAACATGTTTTTTAGCCTTTTCTGTATTAAAAACATACACCTTGTGTGTTTGTGTAACTGTCATAAAATTGTCCAAAATGCAAATTGCCATTATTTTGTTTTCTTATAGAGAAGCAAATTGAGAGACCCTTTTGTTTCACGTTTTTGCTATTATCACACATATTTCGAAGCACATTCTCCCATGCCCTCAGCGGTTCACTTTTAGATATCTTTCCCTGTCTCTAAAAGACTTCTTTTTTTTTTTTTTTTTTGTGGAACCGGGGTTTGAACTCAGGCCCCTGCACTTGCCGGGCAAGCACTTATTCTACTGAGCCATCTGCCCGGCCCCTCTAAAATACTTCTTGACTTAAATAATATTGTACTAATTTTTCATCACTTACGTATTGTATTTTTTCCATCCTTTACTTTCAATGTACCTGTCTTTGTTTAAATTATATCAGTTTTTCAACATATAATCAAACTTTTGCTTCTTTACCTATTTCAACTATAATATTTAGCATAATTATATGCATTGTAATAATTATTATGGTTGATTTTACCCTAAAATATTATATTTCTGTTTTTTCTCATTTATTCTTCATTACTTTAACTGAATTCTTCAGGCAATTGAAGTTTTTTTTAGAATGAACCAGTAATAATTAAATCAATTGTTTATTGCACAATTGACCAACATATTTGAATTAATACAGCACATTAAATAGAAAAATACATATGCTTCTCAAGCATATAGAGAACATTCTGCACAAAAGGCCATAAATCACTTCTAAATAAATTGAACAAAACTTAAGTAATTTCAAAACTTATGTTGTTCAACTACATGAAAATATTTTTTAAAAATTAATATTATTAGGGAAATAATCATAAGTTTCTTTTTTACTTTTACTAACTTTTTTATTACTATTGTGTTTATTATTCATTCAGATGATGCCAGAAATTATACAACCCTTTTTCATTTATTATGATCTATTTTAGATTAATATAATTTTTAACATTTTTGGGACACAAAATTTCTGGAATTTTACAAAAGCATTTGTACAATTTTTACAGTGCAATCAGTATCTCAATTTACTGCAAATTTCTTTTCAATATTTTAAATATTAAATATTTAATATTCCCTTAGATTTACTCATATTTGTCACAATAGTTTTTGCTTTTTTGTTACTTAATGTGGTTTTGTTTTCAACTTAAGCTATTTTTTTCTTCTGTAGAAAATCATCCTCAGCTTTTCAGTGTCTATTAGCAATAAACTTGATAAGACTTTATTTGTGATAGTGTATATTAATTTTGCTACAACTTAAGTATTTTAGAAGTAGGGAAAGTTGTATAATTATAGGATAGTAGCTTTATATTTTCTTTCATCACTTTAAAAATTCCATTCCATTGAGTTATAGACTCTGTAGTTCCTACAGCAAAGTTGGCTGCTAGAGTTGTTCATTTGGAGCAAATATGTCTTCATTTTTTAAGTACTATTATGCTTTTCTTGTTTTATTTATCAGTAATGTGTCCATTGTGTTTCTAAGTGTGATTTTCTTTTTAATCAAACTACTTATATTTCTCCACTGTTTTTCAATCTATAGATTAATTTCTGTCATATATTTTAGAAAGTTTTCAGCCAACTGTTTCAAATATTGCTTCTCTTCTATTGATTATTATTATTATTATT
>NW_004524620.1:7670191-7682017 GCF_000260255.1 Octodon degus | reverse complement strand
TGTGTGTGTGTGTGTGTGTGTGTGTGTGCAGGGTCTCACTATGCAACTTGGACTCATACTGATCCTCTTAATTTCTGCCTCCGTACTGCTGGGATTACAGGTGTGTGCCACCATGCCTGGACTCCATTGCTGGTTCAGTGTGCCCAGGGGTGGGGCTGGCACGGTGTCCGGTGCCAGGGATTGAACCCTGGCCCCTGTGCTTACAGGTTACAAGGTAAGTGATGCTACACTTACCTGAGCAAGTGCTTAGTCCACTGAGCTATGTCACCGGCCCTTCTATTGTTCATTATTTATTAACTGGGGTCATGATTCAATAAGGGTTAACTCATGCATTTTTATTAAATATGTCTGTAGCCCCCATCCTGCTCTTTAGACTTATTGTCTCTCAAGTGGATATTTTTCTTCAATTATAATCAGATAAATTTGGGATATCTTGCATGGCAGAATGCATGGAAGTGTTCAAAATTGTTGGAATGAGTCAAAAGTACGTCGGTTTCTGCATACAGCCAAATACGAAGAAATTTGAGATAACAAAGTAAGATGGTGATAGATTATGGCCCACAAAATGAAATACATATCTATGGCTTCATAATGATTAAATCAATCAATCAATCAATCAATCAATCAATCAATCCACAAGTGGCACAATCCACAAATAAGTGATGAGTGATCCCTCTCCCATCTAGGAAAAGGCCCCAGATGTAGTCATAGGGCTAGAAACCCCCGTGTGGCCAACCACCCAGTGATGACTGTTGCAGATAAAATCATCAGTGGTTGCTGAAATTAGTAGAACAGATGATGATTAGCAGGATATATACATGGCCTCGAAAGTCCTTCCTCACATGAAACTTATTAATTACAAAGGGAAAAATAAAACCTTATACCTGGAGAAACCTGGCAGACATTCCTTTAATCAAATGATTAAAGTTAACATCTCTAGTAATAAAGCATACTGACATCATACGTCAATTGATGTGATACAGTGCAAATAGTATATTGCTTCTATTAATATATCGCTGCAAATGCATGACCTCAATCTAATCATGAGACCACACAAGGCAAAATTAAAAAGTAAGGGATATTTTACAAATAACTGCCCAGTGCTCTTCAAAAGTGTCAAGACTGAGACAAAGCAGCACCGAGAAACTGTCCTGGGTTAGAGGAAATTAGGAGCTATGAAAAAGGAAAGCCAAGTGAAGTTAGTTCCAATACTAACAAAACTAAATGGGACATTTGGTGACACTTGAAGTTCAGTTAATATTAGTTAATGTTCACTCTTCTTTCTCTCAGGTCTGAACTCTGGCAGAAGATGTTGAAGGCATGCATCCTTCAACCATAGTGATATGAGCTGAGAAGTGTGTCAGTAGACCATTTGTGTCACTGACAGATTATCAGAGTGCAATTACACAAACCTACATGGTATAGTCAGTGACTTGACACGACCTCTTGTGCAATCAAGAGAGAGAGTAAACATGGAGTATGAAGCTGCAACTGGTGTAATATAGCTTATTGCTTATTATTTATCTATTTATTTTTGCAGTACTGGGGATTGAACTCAGGGCCTTGAGCTTGCCAGGCAAGCGCTTATTCTACTGAGCTATATCTCAAGCCCTATGGCATATTGTTTTAGAGTAAGATTTTTTTAAATGTTCATACACAAGAGAGTTAGGATAAATATACAGCTGCTTTCTCTTAGTTCACTAAGAATAAAAATTTGTACTAATATTATTTAGACAAGATATCATGTCTGCATCTGATCCTCTGAATAACCATTATGAAGACAATAATATGCAACGTGTTAAATATTGTAACTGTCCTACTAACCTGTTTTGAAACTGTTTCATTGCTATTTTATCTTTTTTCTCATTAAGATGAATATAAGAAATAGATTAAGCTTTTTTAAGTTGAAAGATTGCACTCTAACATTACAGAAGCATAGTATGATGAACATAGAAACCAATAATAGTCACGTATTGTTATTGTCCAGTACGATGTTCTGCCCATAACTGAAATGCCAATGCACTTTTATGCAGCACAGTATCACTACAATCATGTGAGAAATGCCTTGTGCTATGATACAATAACAGCTATGACATCACTAGGCAGTGGGAAGTTTTTAGTTCCATTTATAATCTGATGGAACCATGGCTACAGATAGGGCCCCTTGGCAACCAAAACACCCTTCTTCATCACATTATTTACTGCAATGATCTTAGGAAGGATACCTAGCATATTGGCAAGTATTGATTTTGAAAGCACTGTAAAAGCTGAATATACAGTATATAGTTTATATTTTAGAATTGAGTAGAAAAATTGATCTTTATACTTCTAACAGGAAGTTGAGTCACGTGACTCTTTTCATTTATGCCATGACACTTCTTCACAGTGACCTTTGGTGACTTTCTTAGCAAGGGTTGCTACTGTCTCATCCCCTATTATGGTTTGTGTGCTGGTGTACCCCCAAAGCCTCATGTAGTCACTGGGGCAGCTTCTGGACTTTGTGATCAATTCATAATTCAATGCTGGGATTGTGGGTACAAGTGCTACACCTACCCTGGGGCAGTAGCCTGGATGTAGTATAAGGAAGGGAGAGGGGCTTGCTCTCCGCCACCTCTGCGGCTCTTTCTGTTTTGCTGTGTTCTGCCACCATCATGAACTGTTGCCTTCCAGTTTGTGCCACTCTGCCTTGGAGTCAGCTGAGTATGGACTGAAAGCTGCACAAACTGTGAGCCAAATAAGCTTTTCCTTCTTCAGTTTTGGATATCAGGTTTTTTGTCTCAGCAATGAGAGGAAAGTAACTGAGATAGCCCCCTTTCTGTCCCACCTCTCTACTTCCTCTACCACTTTTTTTCCTCTCTGGAAAAGTTTAGAAGCACAAGGCCCTAATTTTTAGGAGAGAAACACTGAATTGGTTGTAGTAACAGAACTTGGTAGCATGGAACACCTAATCTAAACCTATATCACTCCGTAATTCAGCACTCATTTTACAGATGACCAAATTGAGGTCCAGAGATGAAGTTGTCTGACCTCAAGGTGTATGTTTATTAAACTATTCTCTGACTGAAGTGTTTCCATATAGGCTGCATACCCAGTAACCACACGGTGTGTTGGGGAAAAGGAAATTATGGAATAAGATTTAACCTCCATTCCCAGTTCTTTATATCTAACACGTGTTTAAAGCTTAATAATCTATATGATGGTGAATATAGTAATTTCAAATAAAAACTGTGTTGATCAGCTCACTTTGAATTGTGGATGCTAAGGAATGATGGAAAATCAAAATCGAATAAATTCCAAATAACCTTTGTTCTTTTTTTCAAAATTTGTTCTATTTTGGGAAACTAATTATAATTTCATTTATTTTCAAATATAAATGTAACTGTACATTTAAATATAAATGTAATTGTGTATGATGTAATTATACATTGTATAATTGTGTACTTGTAAAATATAAAAGTAATTGTGTACTATATAACCTATAACATCCTGCTGTATGCCTTAAGTGAAATACATATATATATATATATTAAAGTAATATATATATATATATATATATATATATATATTAAAGTTTAGCTACCCTTCATGTGAAAGCAAAAAATAAAAGAAAAAAAGAGTAATTCAACCTTTTGATAAGCTCATCATTGATCAGTTATTAACTTTTATTCACTATTTCCCCACTTAACTGAGGTGAAACTGACAAAAATTATATACACTTACATGTTCTGAAACCAAATAACCCTTTTGCCTCTATTTTTTCCCACTTTTAATCACTCATATCAACGCTTCTGACACCAGCTATGGTGGGGGTGGCTCCCCACACCAAGAACTTCTCCAGCAGACACCAGCTGGGTGTCCTCTAGTATATTTTAATTCTGAAGCGATCACAGTGTCCCATCCCACAGGTGAGAGGTTGGGTCTCACAGGACCACTCAGCTTCAGATTCCAGCTGCCAGCCCCAGAGTATGACCCGTGCTTCCCACTGCTGAGCCTCTCCGCTGGCCCACTTAACCTGCTCGGGTAGTCCACAGAATTCAGGGAAACATTTTATTTACATCTGTACTTCACCAATAAAGATTGTGAAATACATAAAGATGAATAACCAGATGGAAGAGATGTGCAGGGTAAGAGATTAGATATATTTTTCTTTGGCCATCATAATTGTGCTATGTCATATGTATTGTCTTGAGATAAGCACACATTGTTCTTACCATAATTAATTTGATTAATTTATCTATCATTTCCATTACCTTTTAGTATGTGTGTTTTTGTGTGTGTGTAATGAAATCTATCCTCTTAGCACATTTCAAATACAAATACACATTACTTACTAGCTATGGTCACCAACTTTTACATTTGACCTCCGGATATTACTTCTCTTGTAACTGAAAGCTTGTGGCCTTGGACTAAACTCTCCTATTTCACCCACCCCCTACAACCTGGGAATCTCCTTTCTGCTCAAGCTCTATGGGTTTGATTATTTTAGAATGTACATATACAAGAGAGCTCCTAGCTGTTTTCTTATCATGTCTGAGTTACTTCACTTATCACAGTGTCTTCCAGATTCCTCCATGTTGTCACAAATGGCAAACTTGACTTTGTTTTGTAAGACTAATGTGTATTCCATTATCTGTAGATCTCTATGTCCTCTTCATCCATGAATCTAAAGGTTGAGATTGATTCACCATCTTGGCTTTTCTGGAGAGTGGTCCAATGAACAAGCATAGGAAGCTTCACCACCTGACTTCAATTCCTTGGCTATGCACCCGAAGAGCAGGATCGGTGAGTTCCACTTTGGCTTTTTGTGCCTGCAGACCTTGCTCTAGAGGATTTATTAGGCCTGTTATATTCCAATTTTGCCCTGACTTCTAACAGCCTTTCTGGAGTCCCCGTTAATGCTAAAATGATTGCAGTGCTTCTCAAGCTCATGAGAAGCTGAACTCTAACGTCTGTTGCCACAACTGCTGAAAGCCTCTCCTCACCCTTTTGTCTTCCACCTCTTTTGTTTCATTTCCTTGGAATCTTTTCCTGGGAAATCTTCAGTGTCTGACAACAGTCTGAGAGAGAGACACTATGTACATCTTAAGACGCTGTCCTTCACCGTATATTCTTTTCCTTGCTTCAAGCCCCTGGAAGGCCCAAGTCCGAGGCCACATGTGGTCACTCCGGCATACACTGCACTCCCCGACTGCCTGATAACTTCAAGTCCCCTGAGAAGAAAGTCTTGGAGATTGTGGACCCAATTACTAAGCATTCTTCTCTCAGGATAATTATTTCCTACACTTTCTGTCTCCTTTCTATATAGTAGTCCTCTCAGGAAATTGAGTTTTGGTTTTTAACTTTATGATTTTGTGGGGTTTTTTTCTGCTTTTTTTCCCTACCATCTATCCACAATTTTTATCTGTGAAGTAGTGACTCTAATAAAGTGTAATACACCATGACCAGGAGTTACATTTATTTCACTTCTGTGTATTATTTTGTACTTTAAATTTACCTTGTTTTTTCTTCTTTTGCTATTTTTAAATTTTTATTTTGGTACCAGGAATTGAACTCAGGACCCTGCACTTGCCAGGCAGGCCAACTCCCCAGCACTGTGTATGTATGTATGTATGTATGTATGTGCATATGTATGTATGTATTTTGGATTGAGGCTTTTTTTTTTTAATTCCTTTATGTTCTTTCTCTTTGATAATTTACTTTCTATTTTTTTCTGTGATGACTCTTAAGTTTTCATTTTTAATGCTAGACAGTATAATCATTTACCTTTTTATCTAGTCAAAGATCAAAATGAAAGCAATCCTGCTCACAAAGGAAAATAACACAAAAGATTTTTCTTCTTCCACAGGCTTTGACAATACTGAGGGGACCGTGCTAAGCTCCGGGACTGTGCAGGACCTGAGCCAGCCATCAGAGAAGACGTCACTTTTCTGGTCTCAGACCAAAGAATGGAGTGGCCCAGAAAAATCATATCTCTCTTTCCTTGATTCTCCATACATGTATAATAGCTCTGTTCATGAACACTTGCTTACAATTTATAAATGACATAATTTGGCAAACTTTCATTTTGGTTCAGGAGCTCTGCACTGGGTGATGAACACGGTGTGGCTGTGTTTCCCCCAGGATCTCAGATGTGGCCATTTTTCTCCAAATCCTGGAACAACAAATCTATTGAGGTATGACTCTGTATATATAAATGTGGAGGAGAGAGAGAGAGAGAGAGAGAGAGAGAGAGAGAGAGAGAGAGAGAAAGAGAGAGAGATCCTAGCTGAATCATAGGCAGATAGAAAACGGGTAATACTGGATTTCCCTCCCAACTAGAAGCTAGGGCCCAGGGCATGACAGTATCATCCGCTCAGGTTGTCTTCCTGTGTAGAGGGCAGGTGGGGAGGAGTAGAGACCCTCTCAGGTGAGGCTAGATAACGTACAAATTGTGTTCTCTTCTCAGCAGGTGTGTGCCTTAAATGTATCTGTACCCATGCTTTCTCTCCTGACAATTTGCTGTTGGCAACTATTGCAGTTTCGTCTTGCCTTCATCTCCCCAAATTATTCACCATCAGGCTTATTGTATAATAACCTACCACTGCTTAGTTATATTTACTCACATATTTATCAGTGTTTGTTTTTATGTTGCTAATGTGCCATATACCATTCTGGGCTTAAACTTCTTTCTGAATTAGATGCCATTCCCTCATCAAGGATTTGAGACTGTCCCTCTCAGTCTTTACATAACAATATTTCGCTGTCTTTAAGCATTCCAGGTGGACAATTATTTTCTCTCCCCCATAAAAAGTGATTTCATTCTTATCTAGCCTCTCTCAGTGCAGCTGAGAAATCTGTTTCTATAATTTATATTATCTTAAAAATTATCTTTTTCTGCTCTTTGCAATTAACAATTTTGTCATATATGACGAATTTTTTTTGAGTGCATATGAATGTGGATTGGTTACCTTGGTTGATGGGGTCCTGGGTAGGTTCCTAGATTCTTGTATGTGACACAGAATTGGATGGCCACATGATAGTAAAAGTGTACTAAGGTGAGAGTGTGTTCGGAGTTACTGTGCTCCTGGTTGCAAAAGAAAAATGGGGCTGGGGGGATAGCTCAGTGGACTAAGTAGCTGCTTTGGCAAGTGCAGGGACCAGGGTTTGATTCCCCGTCCCGCATGCCGCATTGGCCCCTCCCCGGGGCATGCCGGGTCGATGACTGAGTCTGCATGCTGAGCCGGGGACCGAGTCTGGGACTGGAGGCCCATGTCTTTAAGCCCAGCACTGGGAAGGCTGAAAACAGGATAATCACTACAAATCTGAGCTGTGTAGTGAGACCCTGCACCAGAAAAATAAATGAAAAAAGAAAGAAAAGAAAAATGGCGCAAGATACAGGGGTTGAAAGTGTGATGCCACCCACTGGGTTTTCACTGCATCACGGCTGACAATAGGCTTGACGCAGTGTGAGTGTCAGCTGTCTCCACTGAGCATGTCCTTTACCATCATTCACTCTGTCGAAGTTGGGTGGGGGCCAGCAAGATAGCTCAGTAGAATAAGCGCTTGCCTGCCAAGTGCAAAGTCCTGAATTCAATCCCAGGTACCTAAAAAAAAAAAAAAAAAAAAGTTGGGTGGACGTGCTGTAGTTCATATGTATGAATGTGCACTGAGCCCCAGGAGGGGGCCCTGGCGCCACAGGTTGTGCAAGAGGATTTGGCGTACATAGGCCACAGTTTGGAATTTTGGAACTTCACAAGGCTGGCTTGCAGGGGAGGTCTTTGACTTCTTTATCTCTGCCTCCTTGAGTAAGCCTTCAGCTAAGCGGGTGTGTGTGACTCAGGTTCAGAGGAGTGGAAGGAGTAGTCCAGCTGGGAGTGGAAGGGAGCCCTGACTGTGCTCTCTGTCTTTGATTCACTGGTCACCTATCCTGTATACTGTATTTGTTAAATACAAAAAGTCTTGCTTGTCATTACTTCTTGGAAATCTCAGTCACTGTCAGTATGCCTCTCCTAGGCCCTTCTCATTCAGAGCCTTTTCTTGCTTTCCTTGGAGACTACATCTTACAATGGCAGAATCCTGTAAGTTGCTTTCCATAATTTACATCTCTAATACTTTGAACACAGTTTTAACATAAGTTTTATTTTATTCATCTTATTTTTGGACAGGGTCTTGCTATGTAGTTCAGGCTGGCCTAGACTCACTGTGGAGCCCAGGCAGGCCTCCGACTGTGTCTTATGATTTAAAAGTGGGGTTGATTCCTAGACAACAGTAACTGAGGATATTTCTTCCCAGAAAAATTTTATATTTCATATTTTGAAATGTGAATAGACTGAAGAAGTAGGAAGAAACTAAATCCTGGGCACATAGAGGATAATATATAATTCTCTCTGTTTTTATATAGATTTAAACTAAATAAACATAAGTTAAAATAATTTAGCTCATGGTAATTAATTTTCAGCATGACAACCATACTTACTGATGCTCAAAGTTGTGCTGTAAAATTTATGATGTGCATATTTACAAAGCGTGGGCCAGGTCACCAGGGTGATTCTCCAGTTCTTGTCCTGATTTTGGAATCTGGAGTTGCACTGAAAACCAAGGAAGAGAGTAGAACGAGCTTCCAGTGTTTGATGACACCATCACATGGCTTGGAGGGTTTCACCCCTTTTGTCCTCCGTGGGCTTTCCTCCTTGACCACGTCCTGTTGATAATAAACAAAATTGTAATGCCCAACTTCGGGCTGTCAGAATCTCCGCACGCTAACTTCTCTTCTCATGAGGAACCCGAGCTGACCTTTTCATGCTGTAATCCTACACTGATCACTTTTGGAGACAAAGGAATTTTCCCAACAGAAAAAAAATCACATATGGGTTGAAAAATAAAGTCTTCTCACAGTTTGGATCATTTCATAAGCAGAAGACACTGCTGGAAAAGAAATAGTCTGCAAAATGTTTTTTCCAGAAACTCTCACTCCATTATCTCTGAAAAAGCATTTGAGTTGCTGAGTTCCCTCTTTCCGTGGCATGCCTGTTACTGTAAGTAATGTTCTAGAGAAATATTCAGGCTCCAAAACTTGAAATTCATTAAAAAGTAGTTGAAGACAGCACAACCACTAGCCAGTTACTGAAAATAGAGATTATTTTTTAAAATATACTTGTTCTGTTCTATCTCAGCACTATTATTTAAAGCATTTCTGAACATTGAGGAGAAGCATCTTCAATGGGAACTTTTGGTGTAGTTCTCTTCAATTTTTCTTACTGAACATAGAATTTGGAAAAAATAACACAATTCTTAAGAGTGTAAAATACAACGAGAGAGTAAGATTTTTGTTATCTTTTAATTAAAAAATAAAAAATCCCAATAGTTTTGATAAATATTGTGATGGTTCTTATTGCTTTGGTTTCTATTTGACTTGGTTTTGAGTTCAATCTCTTGAGGGTGGTCATAAGCTCTTCCATCATGTTTTAGGCTTCTTCTAAGAGGTTCTAGATTTGCTAGCTTAAGGAAAACAGGTAAAGCAGGAAGCTTACTTAAGTAACTCCAGAGCTGATCATTACGTTTGGTCAGAGTTAAGAGGTATGTTGGATTTGGGGTCAGTGAGATTACTATGGCTAACAGACACCTGGAAACAACACCCAGGATTCAGAGGCAGATTTATCTACATCACTGGGCACTGATCAGGGTCACTCCAAAAATATTAAATCCTGATGTTTGTAGGGCTTATGTAGTATAAGCAGGCAGGAAGCACAGAGGCAGAGTGGCTCGTCATCTGGGGATTGGTTTGTACAGTGTGCACCACAGGGACCAGCTGTTTCTCAGAGATAGGAGCGACTGGAACTGGAACAGGGACTGTCACCTGGGCAACGAAGAATCTGAAGTATCCTAACTGGAGGAGGGAGCGTCTTCTGATACAAGATCTGGAAGATGTGGGGCTGTCTCTTGGATCACTGCACAGTAAGTGAAGTTTTGCGTAGGGCAGAGGTGAAGGGGAATGGCTGGGTCTCAGACAATTTATGTGAGATCTAAAATTGAGTATCAAGGCAGTAAATGTACTAACAAACTTATGACATATATATGTAAATATACATAAAGAATATGTATGCCCTGTTTTGAGAGTATTTTTAGTCGTTGCCTAAGATATATTCAGAGTTTATGTATATATCAGCACATACCAAGTGTAGCATCAACAGGAATGACATACTGATTTTATATATTCCCAGAAATTTTCATATGACTTTCCAGGATGTCATAGCTTATGCCTAAACAGCTACTATGAAAAATTATTGCAGAAAAGTCTTTGTAATTACAGTTTGTGAGCATACACATTTCATGATCCTGTTCCACACTGTTCCATTTCAGGTAAATTCTGTCAGAGTTGGTGTTTCCATGAAACCAATTTTAAGACAATCTATTAAGTTGATTAAGATAATTCCTTGTTGCAGATGCTATCCTTGTACAGTAAACTGTTAATAACATAATAATTCACACTTGCACAGTGTTTCAGCACCTGGTTCCTAGCTCCCTGCCTCAGAGCCCCAACAGGTCCTAAGGAAATATTCAGGGGAAAATAATCACTCTGACTGGTCGTGTGTGCACTAACTGGCAAGACGCATTTATTTTCCTGTCTCAGTCTTAGTTGGCTTAACTGCAAAAGCCTTGGGAAATGGCCGAGAAGACAATGAGGGCCTGGAGTTCCACGGCTCCTTTGAGATCCTGTGGTGGGTGTTGCGGCATTTGGAGTCGTGATCAGCAGTGTCACAGGAATACTCAGGACCACAGGGACAGGGAGTGGATCTGCACCCCACCCACCACAGCCCAAAACTCACAGCAGCCGTTTACAATAGGAAGCTAAGAAGATTGTATCTAATTAGAACTTCGAGAATAATTTTGAAAGGCTTGGTGTAATTACCTGGGCAGGAAGGGAGCCAGGTCAACGGTAACACCTCTAGGCAGGAGAAAAGCTCTATTTATATCCACGCTCTCATTCAACTATAATTTGTAAGTGCTCATGAAGGAAAATAAGATTTCTACCTTTCAAAATGTTGTGTTAAGTGTATTTTAAGGTACCATAAGCCATGATTTTTCCTGGAACTTTACATCATTAAATAACAAATGACCTGTTAATCCAGTATTAAATTTAGTCCAACACTGACTTAAAGGTAGGAACCCTGAAATCTGTGCTCTAAAGATTTCTTGCCTTAAAGCCTAATGAAAGCTATCTGACTATGCAGTCCTGGCATATGTTTCAATCAGCGCATATACTTAAAATTATCTTCAAATACAACTTTTTCTAAATAAGTTTTTTAAAATATCAGGTTACTGAAAACTATAGGCCAATGCAACAATAAATTTAAAACTTTAAGTATTTGTAATTTTTATTGGTTCATAACGAGAATAAAATAGTTTGAAAACAAAACTGAAAAAAATATGAGGTAGTTGATTAGTTTCAACTTCAAGTAATAATTCAAAGGAACATAAAGCCAGAAACTAATAGACATGCACTTTGCATTTTATATTTGTGCTTAAAGAATAGACACACTTGCTTTGAAATCTAATAGAGCAATGCTAATGGGCCATGTTGGTCTCTTAATATTTAGCATCTAATGTTTATGTAAATTATTTTAGGTAGTCGCTCAGTGTGTTAAGACAAAAGACAGCGAATAGGTAGCGCATGAAGATGCTTTGCAATGTAGCTGCTTGTTACTGGTATTCGAGGTGGAAAGTGTTCTATACTCCGTTTTGGAGATTCGCCGTATTCTGGGATCAGCCATGGTATGAGCCTCCGTGCTTCGTCTTCACAGTGATTTTCACCTGACACAAGGTCAAGGAAGTGGGTCCACACCATCA
>NW_004524620.1:7668205-7670021 GCF_000260255.1 Octodon degus | reverse complement strand
ACACAACTGCCTTGCGGATGAGCAAGGGCGAAGACAGCAACAGACGACGTGCAGCGTGCCTGCCGGGATGGAGCCCTGAGTACCCGGATGGGGCCTTGCGCAAAAGCCGAGTCGTGGCTGGGAACTGACAAGACAGGAGGGAAGCTAGAAGAGCTCTGGGAATAAACCACCTCGACAGAGTAAAAAGATGAGAAGCCAGAAAGCCCGTGATATGTTTTAGAGTTCTCCTGCTTCCTGTGGCTTTGATTTTTAAAGCTCCTAGAAGTACAAGTTCCAGGATAGAACATTGCTTTTAGCACTTCTTCCGCCGTAGACTCTTTCTCTGCCTTAGACAAGCACAGACGAGCAGGGGGGAAGCCGAGAAGCCTTATTTCGAAGCACCCACCGTGTCCCAGGGTTTAATCACTGGAGCCCGCACAGAGCGTCTCCGCCTCAGCCACCCCCTCCCTCATCCTGCGCAGCTCGCGGTGCTGCTGCGGCGGTCTCACGCTAAGTTCTTCCCAAGAAGCCCCCACCTGGGCTCCTCTGCGCTCCTAAGCAGAGCCCGTGCAGCAGCGAAGGAAGGACCTTGAAAATGGGCACGACTTCGGTCGGTGGTCGGTTCAGGATCCCAAAGTGCTAACTCTGGCGTCCGTGCACGGGCACAATTCAAATTGCTATTACTTTGGCAAGAAGCTAAAGTGAAACAGAATAAAGTGAGTGGACATTTTCCTGCAAGCTAGCCGACTTCTTTAAACGGAAAGTTTAGCTTACAATTCCAGACTGTAATTACCCTTTCTCTTAACTATTATTAAAGCTTATATTGATCGGCCATTGCGTATGTAATAGCATTTCACTAAAATCAGAGTATCCAGGGAAGATTAGAAGTATTTACTGGAAATCTAATTTGGCTAAAAGCAAAGCATCTGGCCAGTTTCTGACTTCCTCAGTTTAAACTTCTAGTCTCAAAAGATAAAGCGCAGTGATCCTAAATGAATGTTTAAATCTTTCTTCTGGTAGACCGAAATACTATTTTCATGTAATCTTTACAAGCTTGGTGTTTAAGGAACAGAAATGGTAGATATATTTAAACGGAACACTAAATATTAGGTAAGTAGGAGTTAGAAAGTCAAAACAAACACACAAACATAAAAAGGGATAATTACATAGACTAAAATATTTCAGAATGAAAGCTGGCAGACAATAATGGAAAGGTGTCAAAAATTAAATATTGCCTTTTCATATCTGATCTCAATGAAAATGAGTTGAGGCATATAAAGCAGAAAAAATGATCTGGTAAGTTTAGTCTAGAAAAAAGTGTAAGGGATGGTGAGGAAGTTCTTGAATGAGGAAGGCTTGAGAAATGCATAGACCTTAAGAGATGGTCAGGTTAGATTCAGGAACACTCTGAAGACTTGGCAATTTATACTATTTATTTATTTATTTATTTTGTATTTTAGGGAAGGGTCTACAGGGTGTTCAGGGTCTCACTACTAGACTGGACTCATAGTGATCCACCCATTGAGAGCCTCCCAAGAGCTGGGATTACAGGTGCTTGCCACCATGCCCAATCCCAATCACCATCTCAGTGCGCCCCGGGAGTAGGGCCGGCATGGCAGGCCTGAGGATGGAATCCCCGGCCCCTGCCCCTGCTTGCAGGTGCTTTAAACTGCTGAGCTATTTGACCAGCCCTAGCCTTGGCAATTTGAAGAAAAAATAGCTTTAGTATGTAAAATAAATCAGACCCACATGTGTAAACATCATATTGTCTCCCTAGTGTGAGAAACTAAAAGAGCGAGCTACCTGGCCAAGTACAGAGCGAGAGCGAGAGCGAGAG
>NW_004524620.1:7652927-7667990 GCF_000260255.1 Octodon degus | reverse complement strand
TATATACATATATATATACACACACACACAAGATAGCTAAAATAATTACATTACTAATTTCTATTTATTGAAAGGAACAGCTAATAATTAATTTTTGAAAAAAATTCTGATCAATTTTGCATGTTTAGATCTGGTAATCTTAACAACTACTTTGAAGATAAAAACATGCAATATTACAATCATTATTAATTTTCTT
This sequence comes from Octodon degus, assembly GCF_000260255.1. NCBI lineage: Eukaryota > Metazoa > Chordata > Mammalia > Rodentia > Octodontidae > Octodon > Octodon degus. The sequence continues at coordinate 7,667,794 of NW_004524620.1, read as the reverse complement.
TAAGAAAGAAAGAAAGAAAAAGAAAGAGAGCAAGCAACCTTTAAACCAAAGAAATTATTTTCCGAGCTGAAATGAACTTTCCAGGGCAAAGTTGCTTTATTTTGGAATGCTGAACTCTCACACGACCATTTTCATTACAGATGTGAAACGAAGCCCAGAGGACAAAACTGTAACCAGCAGCAGGCGCACCTCCAGTGCATGCAAGAGCAGAGGCTGGCCTGCTCTTCAGAGAGCACACCCTATGCTCTCTGTCTGCCTAGCACGCCTCACCACGTGACCTGAGATGTGGGTGGTACTCTCAGGTAGAAAATGGCTAAGCAAGTACTAGATGGAGAGATTCAGTTTAAGAGCAGCATGACTGAAAGTAGCTCAGTTATTTTTCAGCTGACATTAACTCCACACCTCAGTTTAAAATCATGTAAACTACCTTTGACTGTATTTGTGTATTAGTCAGTTGGGCTACCAAAGCAAGTGACATAGGCTGGAAAGTTTAAATAACAGAAGTGTGTTTCTTGTAATTGAAGCCATCAAGCACTCATTTCCTAGTGAAGGTTCTCATCCTGGGAAGAAGGAGGAATAAAAGAAGAGGAAGAAGGAGAAGGAGAAGGGGAAGTGGAAAGGGAAGGGAAAAGAGAAAGGGAAGGAAGGGGAAGAGCAAGAGGAAGAAGAAGGTGGAGGAGGAGGAAAAGGAGAAGGAGAAGGAGCAGAAGGAGAAGGAGAAGAGAAAGTAAAAGAAAGCTCTCTGACCTCCTTTCTTTAATCCCAAGGGTTCCATTTTAACCTAAGTACATTCCAGAGGCCACTTCTCTGAATACAGTCATAACACTCATAATACTTGATCATATGAATTCCATGTATGTTGAGGACACAATTTAGCTTATAACAACTTGTTCTAACATACTTTGGCTAGACAACCTTAGGGACACTATTAATTTCCAGGTACCCACAAGGCAATGAAAGGAAACAAACCTCCTGAGAAGAAAGTCTAGAGCTGAGAAAATGGAGCCACCTCATCTGTCTCATCTGCACAAATGTTCGCTTTAGTTTTATTTGTGAACCTTTCTTTCTATTTTTCTTGTAATACCAGAATTGAACTGATGGAGTGCTAAGCAAGATCTCCAGTCTTTTCTTTTTTCTTGTTCCTTTCTTCATTTTTTCTTACCTTTTTGGAGACAGGGCCTTGCTAAATCTGTCAGGTTTGTTTCACACTCATGATCCTCCTGCTTCAGTCTCCCAAGTAAATGATATTTCAGACATGCACCACTCTGCCCAGCTCTGGGCAAGTTTTAGAGTAGGAGCTGACCCTCATTTACAGTACCCAGATCACTAACTAAAGCAGCAAGTAGAATAGAGGAAAAGAAACACTTTTATTCACCAAGAAAAATATTGGAGCAAGCTTAATGGTGACAGGAAAATGGCAGCCTGCTGTTGATGTCAGCACAGTGGGGAGCTGGGGGTGGGGCACCCCAGGAAGCACTCCACTCACACCACCCATCTCTGGAAGTCATTGAGTGAGGCTGCCAGAGGTAAGAACTTTTCCCTTTTTCAAATGAAAATGAAAATACTTATATAAATATCTCACCATTTTTATGTTTTGGGTCAATTACTGATACAAACAAATAACAAAATATCACTACCTGGAAGGAACAAACTGTCTCCAACAACAATTTGATCTGTAGGCCTAAAATTGTCACCACTGAGGTTAAAGGACTTAAGGATATTGATTCTGAACAACAAAAAATTGAGTAGCAACTGTTGTGTATGCACATGTATGTGTGTTTAGGAGTTATCAGGTGTAAGAGACGGTCATTCTCTCTCTATTCAATGTTAGCCCTATGAACCAGCATACCTGTCACAACAGATCTATTCTAGAGCTGGCTTCCTGTCCAGCCTCATAATATCAGATACAACATAAGTAAATAATAGGACCCCTGAGCCCAGGCAAATATAAAAAGTGTCGAGCAGAAAGCATCACAGGATCCATATTTCTGCTCAGCAGGAGATCAATTTACAGATTAGATGTGAGGCAGGAAATGACTCCTCTCATTAAATGATGCTTAAGTGCTCTTCTTTTCAGCAGTGTCTGTGACTAAAACTCCTGATCCCCCAGGAAAAAAATATACAGCACGAAAAGGAGAACACGGAAGGTTTAACTTAGAAAAAGGTAGAGCTCCCCCATCACACAAGTGTTCTTATTTCAAACCCCACAGGCAAACAAGCTCCCTTTTTTTAAGTTTTCAAAAGAAGGTAGAGGTGGGAAAATTCTTTTGTTCCTCAGTGACGGCTGATCCTGAGTGCTACCCTGAGCCCCACACTGCATCAGGATGTGGTAGAAGAGAGAGCACGTACAGCCTACACCCTGTGGAATTGTAGATGCCTATACGTAAGGAGTAGAAACATAAATGTATAATGTGAAATCAAGTAATGATGGTTTCTAGGAAGAAATCAATCAGTATAAAGACAGTGTGGCATGTGTGCTTACTTACAGGCTATTTTTAACTTAATGAAATATGAGTATCAATGATCTAATGTGTAAAGAAAGAAATTTTGGAGGAGGAAACAACACAAGTGATAAGTTCTAGGAAGTCACCAAAACAGAGGTATCCAAATCGGTCAGGCAGCTCTATAGAAAAAATACTGTCTTTTAAAGAAATGCAGAAATAAAACCTGAAATTAAGTCATAAGGTCCTCAAAGCAGAAGCTCTAATTTATGGTAGATGATCGTAGAAAAAGAAATTCTATGGAGCCAAGAAAAGAAATGTCGGAAATAAAATTATTCATCTTTATTACTTTGAAATTATTCATTGCTTCTTTATGTGACAGAATTATGAAATGTCATCATACACTTGATAAAATGGATAGAATTAATACAGTGTGAGAAGAATGATTCTTGACAAAGTCTTTTTCCTCACAAAATTCAGTTTAAGACACTTTGTATACTTGTATTTCAAGATTCCAAAATTACCAGCCACTGTTCCATTGTCCATTTTTATATGCTATCAGAGTATAGATTTGTAAAATATCTGGCAAGCTAATAGGCCTTAGTGTATAAAAGGCCTTGAAAAGATCCAAGCCATTAGATATCGTAATTCCACTTCTAGGAATCCATCCTAAGGAAATAAACAAAAGCAGACAAAGATTTATGTGCAAGGATATTTGCAATAGCTCTATTTATAATAGTGAAAGTTAGAAACAACTTAAGTGTCCAACTATAAAAATTATCATTTATCTAGATGTTGAAGTATTTTGTGACCAGCTGAAAAGTTATGCATACAAAATAAGCATAAGATACATGTATCCATATGTATATGGAAAAGAGGTTCAAAGAATGTGCATCAGAGAGCTGAGTAACAGAAAGACAAATAATTTTATATTCTATGTATTTTTCAATTATTTCACAATGAGAGCATGTATTGCTATATACAGTACGGAAAAAACATTTTTTAAGTGTCAACATGTGATTGTCCTTGGAAAGTTATGCTTTTGTATGAGAAATTACCTAATGCTTTTAATTCTTCAAGTTGTCCACAAAAGTTATCATTTGCATGTGTCTTGCCAATGCTTGGGTGCAGGGGTTGTGCTTGTCTCTGTTGTCAGATATAATCCCAATACCCTATTTTTATCTCCCTATACAACATCCTACAGTTTCCCCCACAGAAGGTAATTTGTCACTGTTGTCTGGGAACCTGTGCTTCTCGGCCTGCTCCACTTACACTTTCTTATATCTACCACATGGAGGCCCAGTCACTACCGGGCATTATAAGACTCAGCACAAGGATTGAGGACTCTGCACTATGGAGTCAGGAGCTATCCAGTTAAAAATTTAGATTGCAAAATAAGGTTCAATTCAGACTGCAGCACACTGAGGAGATGCTCTTTGAACTAAACAACCTCACTGTAAACTTAGTAAATGCTTACATAGTTTAGCCCCGTCTTAAAATCTATGATACATATAAAATAATAAAGTTTAAGACATACTACAGAATGAAAAACCATATTTGTTTACTAATATGCTATGATCTGAGTGTATGTACTCTGCCACACCCCAAAATTCATATTTAAGCCTAATCTTCATTGTAGTGGTATTAGGAGTAAGGGCCTTTGGAGGTATTGACTTTATATAAAATATTTCAGCAAATTGTTTCATATTTCCACCATGGAAAGACATACAGAAGGACATCTATGCATAACTGGTCCTTGCCAGCCATTGAATCTGCTAGAAAATTCCAGCCTCTGCATCTATGAGCAATGTGTAAATTTGTCCAGTCTATAGTACCTTCTTATAGCAGCCCAAATAGGTTTTTAAGACAGTCAATAAATATCAAACTTGCTGGAAGAAAGTTTTAAGGATTTTCTTTTCTTCACATAATTTCATTTAATGTTTTTCAGAACTAGAGTTATATGGGAGCGCTCATTATAAATGATGGAATTAGGTAGATTTGAGGATGACAAATACATAAAGAATAATTGTAGAAGACAGAACGATCAAATGCAAATTTTAAAGAGCTAGTAAAACAAAACCTTTCAAGTATACCCATAACCAAAGAGTGTTTCATTTGTGCTTCTACTAGAAACCTCATTGTTAGCAGGACCAAATCATATTTGCTTGTGTGCACACAGGCCTGACATAGAGACTCAGAATGATTCCAATTTTTAGTGGATTGAATTGCACTGCACCTTAGCAGGAAGGGATTCTCTATTAATTTACAGTCTCACTTTCTCAATGGCCTAAATCTCTGTTATACAGTGGCATAGTTTTTAACATCTGTTGATGAAATGAATGAACTGAAAAATATATTTCTATCCATCATCTTGACCATGAAACACTGACCTCATTTAATTTTGTAATAATCTGTCCTCTTTGGGTTTTTTTTTGAGGGGGAAATCATGCCTTTCACATTTTTTCCCCATAATTTTATTGAGAAACAAATAGCAATGAGACAGTTTCAAACCAAATTGGTAGGACAGTTTCAATAATTAACACATTGCATACATTCTTCCTAGTGGTTAATTTCCGTACAAGATGCGGACATGATCTTATTTACAAACACCATTAGAACAAATCACTCATTAAGAGAATGTAACTATATATCTATCCTAACCACTTTGAATACACCAATACAAAATGGACATTCATCTGTATCTCTTTTTTTTTTTGTTAAGTTCTGTTATTTGAATATATAGGTGTGTAAACTCAGCAAAATATTCTAAAAGAGTCCAGTAGTCTGTAATAGTATTGGGTCTTCTGCTTGACTGGCAATGTCAGAAATTGTTGACCTGAGTCCCCCACAGCTCAACATAACAGCATGGCTTTACTTCTTATATTTCGTTTTTATACTTTTCTGCTGGATGGTTAAGACCAAGGTAAAGCAGGACCTATGCAACAAGAGTTGTAGCTTTTGGGTCTGATAAGGTCAGTGAAATCCCCTCAGGATTTATCCTGAGATCCTGTACCTCAGATTGTAGAACCTTTGTCAGTGTCAGCCATGTGGATGAGTCACGGCCATTGCTTGGCAATCTGTCTTCTTTGTAAAAGTTGTCTTCTGTTTCAAGCCTAGCATCTTCAGAAAGCTAAGCAACCTTCAGCCCATTTTTATATAAAAAGTCAACAGATAAATTCATCTGTGCTCAGGATCACATAGTTATGTTAAGTCTGCAGCCAAGGGTTCTCAAATCTCTGCTCCTGAAAAGGAAGAGATGGAGGTGTCCATCTGACATGACAGGACTTGTACAGCCACAGACCTCAGCCCTGGGGAAGGTGACATCCTCAGCTGGTCTTGCTCCTGCTCACCCACGGATGCCCAAAGCCAGCATCCCAAGGATATGAGTCTCAAGCCCGCTTTTAACTCTGTTGTTCTTAGGATCAGCATTTTAACCATGGTTAGTTTTAGCAAGCAAGATGTAGTATTCTATCATAAATTCAGCAATAAAAAATAGCCCAACATAAGTAAAAAATTAGCCATAACTGGATAGTCCCTTTCCTAGAGAATAATTTGGTACTCAGAAAGCGTTACCCCAAGGATGGTGCATTATGGAGGATTTTATTTATTTGGTATTTATGTATTTATGTATATTTATGTATTTGTTACAGGGTCTTGCTAAGAAGCTCGGACTCATAATAATCTTCCTGTCTCAGCCTTCCCAGCACTGGGATTACGGGAGTGCACCACCACCCTCAGGGTTCTGGAGCCAGCGCAGCATGCCTGGGGTTCCAGGGCAGCACAACATGTAGTACCAGGGATTGAATCCAGGTCCTTGTGTTTGCCAGGCAGGTGCTTAGACTGCTGAGCTATATCCCTAGTCCCTGTACTGAGTATTTGAACTGAAGAAGACAGTGGCACAGTTTCTTTGTCTGGGGCATACCCAGTTTTGCACCTCCTACTCCATGTCTCTTCTTCTCTTTCCTTCCCAAAGTAAGACATGCTTTCTGAAGTTTCCTTAGGAGTCATCAGGTTCTCCAGAAGGAATGCAATGGGCTCGGATCTTCCCTGTTATCTCATTAAAGAGAGATGAACTTACTGGAAAGGAGACCAAAGATCTGTCACTGCATGCAGAAGAGCTTATCAAAGCCAATATCTATTTTGAGGACTATTACCTGCAAGTTTTATTTGCAACAGTAGCCATAAATTTCTTCCTCTATTCCTCCCATAAACTATCTCTCCTGCTGGGATACTTCCCCTTACTAGCAGCTCTAGAATCTTTAGGCTTATACCTCTTTTTTTTTTTTTTAACTCCAAATAGTGTTTAAGCTTCAACCATCTTTAAGTTTCATACCTCCTATGACCCCCACTTGCATGCATGCTAAATGTGCATGCCTCCTTTCTTGTGAGTTTGTCTACTGTCAATTTTTTTTATAAGGCCAGATTATTGAAGCTTCAGGGAACAGAAAAAAAAATGTTGCTTCACTGTTACACTCAACTATCCTTCTTTTCTAGGTTGTAGACAGATAGGGGCAGGACACACAATTCTCAGAACATCTTAAACCTTCCTCTGGTGACTTGTAGCATCCAAAAAGGAACCTTCTTCTTGTCTTTTGAGTCAGAGTTTATAAACAAACAGAACTAAAAACTGTATTCCGGCTCACTTTGCCTTCAGAATATGCACAATATCTGTCGTGGCTTATTGTAGTTGTCTCCTAAAGCCTCATGCAGTCATAGGTGGGGCTTCTCAGAGGTGGCTGAACCTAGAGTCTATGATGCTTCATTTAATACGTGATGCTGGGAGGGAGGGTGTGAGATTACTAAATCCGTCCACTGATTGGTTTGGCGTAGCTCTGAGAAGGGGAAGGCCCCACCTTCTGTGAGTGCTGCCTGCCTTAGGAAATAGGAAGGGCGGGAAGAAGGTTGTCGCTGTCACCTGCTGCTTGCTGTCTCATGCCTTCTGCCTGCCATGAACTATTTCTCCTCTGAGATGATCTTCTGTCACGCCATCCTTCCTTGAAGCCAGCCAGCTAGGGGTGAAACCTCCACAGACTGTGAGTCAAAAAGCCCTTTCCTCCTTTAGCTTTGCCTGTCAGATGGTTCGTGTCAGCAACAAGAGGAAAGTAACTAAAACAATATCTTGCCAGACTCAAAAGCTTGTATACTACTTACAGCTGTGGAGAGCAAAATGGCGATCACCATCACGGCCATCATCAGAGCTGCTGTTACTGAGTATCATTTATCAGTTACCATGATGCTGCTTCACCATTTCCTGCAGTCTTCATGAGGTTGATCTCGGCATTTCTATACTACATATAACAAAAACCGATGCTTAAAGACAGCAGTAGTCAATATTTAACTCTTCTTGGTTATGCAGCTGGGGACAGTGCAGTACTACATACTGAAGTCTACCTACTTCTTCCCTCTGAAGTTGTGCACTTCACATCCACAGTACTGTCTTCCAGGGCTTCAGAACGGGATTCTCTTCTCGGAGCACAAGATGGCAGGGTGTTTCATATCAACAAAATTGCCCACCTCTTTAAAGAATGGCATCCATTGCACCAGATATGGAAGCTCTAGTTCTTTTGTGGGATTGATGATTTTTATCTTCTGGCCACAGATTGTCTTTATTAATCTCAGGCACCTGGCCATCATCAAAATATGTTTTGAAGAGACAGGACAGCAAAACGCTATAGACAACCTTATGAAATCCACTGTACACATAAAAAAAAACTACCTAAAGCAAAAACAGTTACTCTCAGGGAAGGCTCTTCTGGTTGCCTAAGATTGTACATACATAGTATCTCTCAGTTGTGTGTCACCAAGGAACCCCGTGCATCGTGCATCCTGCAGAATTGTTTTATGATCAGTGAGTGCAACATCTTGCTTCTTGTGGGTTTAAGTCCAACTTGAGAAAACTCTTGTTTAAGCAAGCACAGAGATGCTGGTTCTGGCACTGAGAAAAATGGGACAATTACTTAAAATTTACACTAAGAAATACATAGGAAGTCAACTCTTCCTTTAGCTCCAAGGATATTAAACCAATGTTAAGAATATGAAAACACTGGAATTTAATTCAGCATGATATTAGAGAGCTTAAAATGTCTCAGTTTGCGTTTGCTGTTTTTACAACAAACTGGAGGTATAATGAGGCAAAGGAGAAATAGAATTTTCAAAATTCATATGGAGAAATTACATTAGTTTTACAGTGAACAGATGAAGCTTATTTGATATCACATGAGAATGTCAATGCATTAGTATTAGAGCACAAAATATTTCTTTTGAAAATATCTTTAGAATGTATATATTGGATTTTTAAAATTGGTACAAATACAGTGACTCCTAAGTAGTTTGTCATTGTGAACATTTTTCAGGTTTTCATATGAGAATATTTCAATTTATTATTCTCACTCAGTAAGTATTTAATCCATACTATTTTAATTCCAATAATTGTAAAATAATCATACATCCACATAATTGTACAGCCAATAATTTGCACCAATTGGACACAGGCTGAAAGCCAGCTTCTGTCCTTCTGGAAATGGGTGAGAGGTGTTGATCTACACCCAGCCCTTGGTCCTACAAAGCCACTGAGAGTACTTTCACAGCCGTTGCAATCCAGCAGTCCAATAAGCTATGGATCTCAATATTTGAAATTTGCATCCTACATAAGCATTTCTTTTTTAATTAAGGAAAAAAGGGATGACAGTTCAATGTGATTGCAATGAAAATAGCTTTAGGCAGTATCCAAAATAAAGAAAGAAAAGGATAAAACACAAAAAATCCGAAGGACAATTAATCAGATGCAACCGGGTCAGCTCTGAGCAAGGGAACCAAAGACTTTTCTTGGCTAAATCAAAATAAACTCTTCTCAGACACTATAATTTCCTACGTGCTCCCCATCCCCACCTAAAAGTGTGTTTTTGGTTTTTTTTTTTAATTTTCTTTTCTAAAAACCACTCCTCGTATCTACCACTTCAGTACCCAGAAGAACCTGGCTCGGTGGGCACAATAGCTCTGTACTGCTCCTCTAAAGCTGGCGTTTCGTCCCCAACTCACTCACTGAGGACTGAATCTGTATTTTAATCACTCTCAAAAACTGGCTGGAGATAGGGCTCTAACCTCCCTTAAGTTTGAATTTCCTGGCTTTTGTCACTTTAAACCAGATCCTTGATGTTATTTAAACGTGGACTGTGATTCCCCCCCACCCCCCAACTGGGAGTGAGGGGTAGAGAGAAGAATTTACTGTTATTTTTAGCTGAACTACCCTGCTAACCTTGGGGGACATCCCCGGAGCTGAAACCCGTTCAGGCAATAATAGTTCAGCGTTTGCTCTTGCAGACGGCTCTGCCCAGAGTCAGCTTGGAAAAGCTCTTTAAGAAGCATAGGCTCTGCCTGGCCCTTTTCTTTCGGTTTCTGTGGAATTTTTCTTAGTAACAATTTTTGGCTGAGTGGGTTGGGGCGATTGTAAACGCGAAGCCCTGAAAGGAGCAGGGAGACGGTTGGTTGCTGCTGCGCTAATTAAAACAAAGCCGGCTCCTCTGAACCGCCTCCCCCGCTGGTGCAACGGAGCGCGCAGAGTCAGGGCTGCGCGGGGCACCCATCTCTCCAGTCGGAGGGGACATATACTTTTAAATACAATTAAAAGTAATGCCTCTTTGTTGATGATGTTCTCCTCGCCAAATCGAGGAAGGAGAAGCTGCCAAGTACTGACTTTGAAATGTGTGGTGCCCCGCCGCCTTGAAGCTGTCGCCCTCGCCCGGGGTAAGGCAGCCTGTCTTCCCAAGGTGCTCGTGCGCGGCTCGGCCACACAGCAAATGCACGCTGGTTCTGAGCTCCAGCCAGAATCTGCCGTCGCGTTGGGGTTCAGGCAGAGTTAGAAATGTTTTTCCTCTTGATCGTGCGCAGGTTTGAAAGTAGAAACCACCTCCCAAGCAAACTGTGCAAGCGGCCAGCCCTAAGTTGGAAAAGAACTTGAGCAGGGAGAGACAAATGCACAAACACGCCTGCACTTTGTCCTCCGGATTTTAAAAGCATCTAACGTTACACGCTCATGTGAACTTTATTTAGAGCACGGCCATCCATGAAGTATTCCCTTCATGGTTTTAGTGGCTGTCCTTGTTTCATGCTGTTCATGACTATGATTATTTTATAAGCCCCTTTGTAGCTGGGTTTATTTGATTTTAAATGCAGTTCTGTTTCTCCCAATACAGGAAGTACAGCACCAAAGGAAGACTCCGCCTGGGAAACTCATGAGGGAGGCAGGCACACAGCTTGGAATGGAAAGTCGGGGGCGCCATGAAACTTACCTGGGACTTTCCTGATGTAATTATCTGGAAAGTTGAATTCCAAGTTTTGATTTCTGAGTTTTGTAAGTTTGCTTTGGTATCGAACTAATACTTGGCCTAGGGGTTCTTTATTATTGTATGTCTTTTGGGGGTGAAAAATGCAGGCTGGAAGAACTGGATGTAGCTCTCATTTTCAATTAAAAGAATAAAAATTTTAACTCCCTGGGCCTGGGCCTGAGCCAGGTAGCGGAATGGGTGAGTGTGGTTACAGAGCAAGGACCAAGATGAAAATTCTCCTCTGCTTGGAGCAGCTTCGTATTTGAGAGGGCTTTCTTTCCTTCTGATAAAGAAGGCTAAGTTGTACTGCTGTCATTCTATACCAATTTTTCCTTTAAAATAACACATGTCTTTTAAAATGTTACGAATTCCTGAGGACACAGCATGTACTTCTATTTTATTTTTGCTTCTCTGATTTCTCTTCTGTCCCACAGTGGTAAATATTTGTCATCGGGCCATTCCCAAGGGTGGCAGACCAGTGCGCTACTAAGCACACAGTCATTTCACTCCACCAGTAGATGAAGTCAGGCTGCAGAGGATAAACAGTTGTCCATAAATAACCTTTCAGAAATAGCCTAAGGAACATGTCCCGCAAAGAAATCCTGGCTCAGGCCATTCTTTTTGTTTATTTTACATAAAAGTTTTCTTTGTCTAGATTTGTACCCTTATGAAAGCACTTTTTAAAAATGCACAGTTGAAACAAAACAAAATCAAGTAGAAAAAAAAAGAAGTCCCACCTGAAAGGAAACCGACCGGTGCCACTTGCAATGCCAGGAAAAAATAAAGTTCCCTGCCATTGTGCTGACTGTAAAGAGCAGTCCGAAGAGGACGGGGAGCTGCAGGGAGATTCGTGCACAGGTTCGGTCCCCCTGCCCTGCCTGAAGGCGCAGCGGCATGGGGCAGTTACATGCACGTGCAGTCGCTGATTCCCAGAGCCAAAGCTTACTGCCATGAGCTACAGGACGGACCTCAGATTTCACTTCTGCCTAAGACAGAACTGACCCATCGTGCTATGCCGTGGCTTCCATTTCTGCCTTTTCAATAGTCTAGAGAAAACTGGAAGCTTGCAAATGTTCTTTGGAGCTTCAGTCACTGCATTTTATTGAAATGAACTCGAGCAAGAAGGGGTGAGGGAAAACTGCTAGACAGGTCTGTATTGTTAGCTGTGTTCCTCTTGATCTTTTAGTAAGTTTCACCTCTGGCACCTAGAGAAGTGACTGATTTGCATATCTGGATGATATGCGTATGCCCTTAGCCAAAGTCGGAGAACTTAGGCGAAATATTTTAGCCCACAGAGGTCCGCCATGACGGCCAGTATAACTTTTGTGATAATAGTTCTCTCCTACCTTTCCAAGCCAAGTACTGATTTTCTAAGGACTTCATTTTCTCCCCATTTCTGGTGCCTCCATCTCCTTGCCTCACCGCTGTCACTACCCTGGGTGTCGTTCTTAGCACTCCAAACTTTGTCTTGACAACAGACATGCTCCCACGTGGCCAGATGGCCTTAGCCCAGCCACTGAAGCATCCCCACACTGCGTGCACCACTGGGTGGGCAGCTCAACCCGTGCTTCCACAGTGTTAACTCACCCTGCTCCGGGTTGAGGGTGACACACCATTTTCTAATGGTGGACATTCAAACTCTTGAGTCTGGCTTTCTTTCTTTCTTTTTTAATTTTTTTTCTAATTTTTTATCTTCTGTTCTAATTAATTCTCCATGAACTCTACCTTAAAATCTTTCATGGCCCACTGCCTTCCTTGTTACCTACACTGATTCCCTTCCTCAGAATTCCCTCTCTTTACCTTCAAGGCTTAAGTTCTGATTTGAACCCAAATTTCTGTCACAAGGAGCTCTCTTTTTTCTGAAGTTTTGAAACAGCTTTTATATACCTCTTAATACTAAATAGAGTTTACATTTTTTGAAAACAAGAACAGAGCCTTGCAATCTTTTTTAAAAATTTTCTAAACAGGGTTTGTCTATAATTAGTGTAAAGAAACAATTCTTTCCTGTCTGAATTTTGAACTACTTTATTAAGATAGGGTTATCAGGAAGAACATTCCTTTGGTGAAATAGTTTCAGTTTCTTACAAAGTGAGATCATTCTCAGGATTAATAAGGAGTGCAAGAGATGGACATTTTGAATCTGGACATAAAGGGCAGATCTAATAAAATGGGAGAGAAAGCTTAACCATCTCACGTTCTCCACTTTGAAGTGTCTGTTCACTTTGAACTGCAGAAATTCTTACTTAGGGGATTCTAAAATGCAATCTATCTTCTAAAGAATCCTAATAAAAATCTGTAATAATGGACAGCTCAGTTCAACAAGTAAATCCTATCTTGTCACATCTATTGCCTATTATCTGCTGATAGTTTCCTGTTACTATCTTCAAGCCTTTAGTAATGTTACATTGAATGTTACATCCAGGTAAGCCATGGAAAATGAGAAAAATAATCACATGCCTAAGGTTAAAGGGAGAGTTCCATCAGGTGGCACCCACCGAGAACTAGAAAAATGTGTGAGAATGTCATCCACTAGCCTTCTCACCAGGTTGTACCATTCATTTTTTAAAAAATAAAGTTATCATTTCTTCCTTAAATTCCTACTAAAAGATTATATAATGCTAAAGTCTTATAAATAAATATTGCTACTATTATTACTATTCATATTTAGGAATAGTCATACTAAATTTAAAATCCATGCTCTATAGCTAAGATATGCAGAGAGTTAGTTTTCTTTTTTGTAGAATTTCTATAAACTTCTATCACTGGGGATGTGGGGAAGAAAGGTTTCTTGTTTCCAATTAAGTAACTCATCACTTCTTACTTAACGTTAAGCTTTTCCAGACTTCTGCCCACCTTTCTCCTTACTCTTCAGGCAGCATCCAGACACAGAAGAAATGCTTCATGACGTTTTGGATTCAGCACAGGAGGCGCATTGCTAACTTCTCACACTTTAGCTCAGGCAATATGAGATTAACTCAAAACAGTCATAGAAAGCTAAAACTATACAAAAATCTAGTAAAATATAAGAAATCTTTGTGATTTTAGGGTAAACAAATATTTCTTAGGTCACAGAAACATATTAATGAGAAATACTGATTGTACTAAACCTTATCAAATTGTAAAATTTCTCAAAAGATCATTTTAAGTAATAACTAAGTCACAGAGATTAACTGCTATGCATATATCTTTTTTAAAAAAGCATCCAGAATACATAAAAAAGCAAAGCAAAGCAGTCTAAAAAGTAAAGAGAGATTTGAAAAGGCATTTCATCAAAAGCTAATACAGAAGCAAGTAAGCATAGGAAAAGATGACAGCTATTATGAGTCGTTATGGAAATCAAACTCAAAACCACAATAAGATACTATAATTTGCTTGATTAGAATGACTAAAATCAAAGATTATTTCTGTCAGAATATGGATATGTAATAATTTAGACATTATGAAAAATAGTTTGGTAACTTCTTTAAAATGAGCATATTCCTACTATTTGATTCAGTAACTTTGTTCCTATGTATTTTCTAGAGGAATTTCTATATAATATAATAAATTCATCTATAATGTAACATATATATACACACACATTATTTTTATATTACTACACAAATTCCTGTATGCAAATGCTTATCACAAACTTAATTTAATTAAAATTAAAGTTATATTTTTAATTACCAAAATGTTGAATTCAACACAAGTAGCCATTAACGGGTAAACAATAAATTATAACACAATAGAATAATATTCTGCAACAGGAAAAAAAGCAAACCAATACATGGGACAAGATGAATAAAACTCAAATCATTATGCTTTGGAAAGCAGAGAAAATAGAAGGTTATAAATTGTACGATTCCTTTTTATATCCCAGAAAAGGCAAAACTGTAAGGCATAAAACAGATAAATAGTAACCAGGAGTTGGTGGAGACAAAACATGGAGGACTAACCTGCAGCCCTAAATGACTTTAGAAAAGAATAGAAATCTATCTCTTGGTAGTGCTTTTGTGACATTAACAATTCAATTCTTCTTCTTCTTCTTCTTCTTCTTCTTCTTCTTCTTCTTCTTCTTCTTCTTCTTCTTCTTCTTCTTCTTCTTCTTCTTCTTCTTTCT
>NW_004524620.1:7633511-7652827 GCF_000260255.1 Octodon degus | reverse complement strand
TCTTCTTCTTCTTCTTCTTCTTCTTCTTCTTCTTCTTCTTCTTCTTCTTCTTCTTCTTCTTCTTCTTCTTTCTTCTTCTTTCTTCTTCTTTCTTCTCTTTTTTGGTGGAACTGGGGATTGAGCTCAGGCCCTCAAGCTTGCCAGGCAAGTTCTTAGTTTACTGAGCCATCTCCCCAGCCCCTTTTCTTTAGTTTCTTGAAAAGAAGAACTTGTGCTAATTTTTTGTAAGAACAACTTTGGTTAACATACTTGATGAACTGATGATAACAATACACAGCATAATAATTTTATTCTCTTTTATTTTATTTGATGCAATTTATTTTTAATAAAAATTTTAAAAAGAAATAATTAGGTAGCAGGTAGGATTCTAACTTACTTGGTAATTCAAAAAGGAAAGATTAGAAAATGTTGAAAGAAAATAACTGTCAAGTAGCCAACTAAGTTTTCATTCAAGTATAAAGCAGAAACAAAAGGAATTTTCAATCAACTAAAAAAGTAAATGACTTACTCCCAATAGGCCAGTCTTAAAAAGTACAAAAGGAAGAAAACTGAGCCAAAAGAAAGGTGGATAATTTTAAAAAATAGTAATAAGAAATAATTAGAAGCAAAACTTTACAAAACTGTGTACAAATTTAAATAATAATTTACCACATTACATATTTGCTAATTTTGAGATCCTAATCGTAATAAATAACTAGGCATTGTACTCCAGTTACATTTAAATGGAAATCAAATGAAATCAGAGAAAGACATAGAAATGTCCTTTTATTTTTTGGGAGGAACACAGAGATACTTTCAATTGGATTTAGTCAAGTATACAGCTTAAGCTTTTACAGAGAGTACAGGAAGAGTGTGTACATATTTTAAGTAAGTAGAAAATGAAGGGATATTAAAGCCAAATCAATTAAATAGGTGATAAGAGTTTCAAGGGGGGGGGAGTTCTCTCCGTTTTTGAAGCTCAGAAAGCTTGGTCAGCGGACTACACTCTACAATCTGACCCGTAGTCTTCAGATTACATTATTGCCCATGAAATACAAGCAGAAATTGGTAGTTAGGATTTTCAAGGAAACTCTGAATCTGTATTCTCTAATAGAAACATAAAGTTACAAAAAGCCACAAATGAAAGCCATACGTAACTTAAATATTTATACTAAGTATATTTTAAAATTAATATAAAAGTACTTAATTTAATTTCAATTTTTATATATACTTCACCTAACCAAATGTGTTCAAAATATTGCTTAAATACAAAATCAATATAATAAATTAGTGATATGCATGCTTCTTTTTTTTGATATAAAGTCTTGATATTCTGGTGATTATTTGCACTTTCAGTAAATCTTAATTCAAACTAGTCACTTTCAAATGCTCAATAAGCACACGTAGCTCATGACAACCATATTAGAAAACACTGTTAATGATGGGTAAATGTTTCTTACCCTTTGGCCTCCCTTCTGCTGCTGTGTGATGTATCATCCTTGGGTGCAATGTCATTCATTCTCTTGGACTCTGCATTGTCCCTGAGTCCAGAAGCAATGAAGAGAACGATTAAAAAATGGATTTGAGTCAATGTAGGCTGCCAAATTCTAGACTGCTACGATGTAACTTTAACAATATTAGAGATGATAAACTGAGGCAAATATTCATGATGATAGAGGGCCTAGTACTATATCATGAAAAAAGTAATACAGAGAACAGGATTTTGGACAAGAACATAGGTTTAAGAGCCATAGTATCTATGGGTGAATCCTAACATGGCTCAGTACTACTACGGCTTTGGGAAAGTTATTTAGAATCTCCAAACTTAAATTCTTACCCATAAAATAGGGATAATAATAGCCATCTCAGAGTAGGAATTCAAATATACGTTAATGTATGAGATGTATTTAGATTATGTATCTTGGGTATTACGTTGACGAGTTTTCCATTTCTGTGACAAAATCTTAGCTAAATCGTTGTGAGAGGAAGGAAGGCATATTTCAACTCATGCTTTCAGAGGCTTCACCCCACAGTCAGTGGACTGCTGATTTGGGCATAAGAGGAAGTAGAGCAACATGGCGGGGCTTGCTTGCAGAGGAAAGAGGCTCACTGCATGCCACTGAGCAGCAAAGAGACAGAAGGGACGAGACTACTCTTGCAACATCCCTGCAAGAGTGTGACCCCAGCGAACTAACTTCTTCTGACTAGGCTCCGCCTCTTAAAGGCTCCAGCGCGTTTGCTACTATCGGCGGGCAACCAAATCTTCAACCTGTTGACCTTGTTGGACAGCTATGACTAAAATTATAATACATGGTAAGTGGCTTGACAGAGTCGGGGAGATATTGTTAATTCATTAGAGTTAACCTAGTATATGTTTCTATATAGCTAAAACGGTAGGTTCCAACGTATAAAATAAAATTGGCAAAGCTATGGGGAATGGGTGACACATCCACAATCCTGCTTTAAGAACATGAAACACCTCCCAGTGACTGACAAATAGAGCAGACAAAAATCACCCCACGGGGACCAGGTTTCCATCCCGGGCACCACATGCCACACCAGCCCCGCTCCTGGGCACACTGAGCCAGTCACCAAGTCTGAGAGTAGTGGCGCATGCCTGTAATCCTAGCACTGGAGAAGCTGAAAACAGGAGGATCACTACAAGTCTGAGCTGCGTAGTGAGACACTGTACCAAAACCAAAAAGAATGAAAATTATTTGAATAAATAAATAAATAAGTACCATTAACATACCCTTGATAAACTCAAAATTTGGTCCGCTAAATTTGAGATTTTTGCAATGTACTTAAAATATATGTACTTAGATAGAGCACAGCAGCCGGGATTTGATCCCTAGCATGCCATGCTGGCCCCACCCCCGGGGCACCCGGAAACGGGAAATGAGATTGGGTGTGGTGGCATGAGCCTGTAATCTCAGCACTTTGGGAGGCTAAAAACAAGAGGATCATTATGAGTCTGATCTACGCAGTGAGACACCATAGACCCTGTATCCCCTGTACTAAATGCATAAAAAATAAATAAAAATATAAAAACAGATCACTTTGCATTATTTTTACTATAAAGAACAAATAATTTCTTTTTTATAAATATACTATGTCAGTTATAGGTGAAGAATCATAATAAAACATCTGTATGCTCAACTTCTCAGTTTATTCCACGCCTTTTATACACTAAACATTTTCATTTATTTTAATTTTTAAAAATCCTTTAAAGCATACAAAATAGTAATAAAAACTACATCAGAAATGATTCAAATTTCCACCAAACAAAATAACAGAAACTCAACAATGTTTGCTGTATTGTATGATGTTATCTTCAAATTAGTTGTTTAGGTTACCACATATAAAAGTGCACTTTGGTTTAAAAACAGAAACACAATAAAAGACAGAAATTAAAAAGAAAAAAATAAGAAAAAAACTTTAAGCATTAACTTCTTTCAAAAAAGCAGAAATTGTCAGTACAATTATCCAAATTATCCTGCATATATACATAAATATAACTCTTTCCCTTCTTTTGTCTTTTGCCTCAAAGCAGTGTTTCTTTCAATTGAACAAATTCTTTCCCTTGCACATTATTTGTTGTACCTTTCAGATTTTATTTATTTTTTCATGTTCTCACACTAGCGAGATAATGCAATGTTTGCACATATGAGTCTGATTTATTTCACTTAACAATAAATCTCTAGTTGCATCCTTTTATCTACAAAAACCTCAAATTTATTTTTTGTTATAGCTGAATAATACTCCATTGTGAAAAATACCTTATCTTTTTTATTCATTCCTCTGTTGAGGAACATTTGTGTTGTTTTCAAGACTTAGCTATGACAAATTGTGGGGCTATGAACATAGGTGCACATATATAGCTTTGGTATGATGATTTCAGTTCTTTTGGAAAAATACATAGGATGGGAATATTTGATTGAGTGGTACCTCCAATTCTAGCTTTTTGAGGAATTTCCACACTGAATTCCATGATGGTTGAACTAGCCTGCATTCTAACCAGTGATGGAGAGCAGTTCCTTTTTCCCCACATCCTCTCCAGAATTTGTTACTGGTTGACTACTTGCTGATAGCCATTCTTTCTGGCATGGTATCACAGGATTATTTTAACTTGAACCTCTTGAATGACCATTGATGATGAGTACTTTTTCATGTATATTTATTTGTCATTTGTATCTCTTCATTTGTGAAGTGTATATCCATCTCAGATGCCCATGTTTGCATTGGTTCTTTGAATTTTGGAAGACTGGCTATTTTTAATTTTTTATGCTTCTATATAGAAGTCCTATATCTGAAGGACAGTCTACTATATTTTTTCACAATTTGTGGGCTTTCTTTATACTCTGTTGGTGATTTCTTTTGATACACAGAAACTTTTCAAGAAAATGAAATCTCAGTTGCTGACTCTTTGAAGTATTTCCCAAGCAGTCTTATTCTTGTTCATAAACTCTGTCTATGCCTATGTTTTCAATATTTCTCTCTACTTTCTCCTCTATTAAATTTAATGTTTCTGTTTTAATATTTAAATCTTTGATCCATTTTGACTGCAGTTTGGTGCCTGGTGGTGATGGGCATGGACCTCATTTTAACCTTTGGCATATGGAAAGCCAGTTTTTCTAGCACTATTTATTAAGGAAGCTATTTTTCTTCCAGTAAGTATTGTTGGCCCCTTTGTCAAAGATAAGATGGCTGAGTGCTTTTGTAGTTGTGTTTGAATCTTCTGTTCTGTTCTGTTGATCCTCAGGTCTGTTTTTTTTTTTTTTTTTCCAGTACCATGCTGGTTTTATCATTGTAGTTTTATAGTATAATTTCAAGTGAGGGATTATGATACCTCCTGCCTTGACTTTATTGCCCAGAATTGCCTTTGCTATTCTAGGTCTCTTCTGGTTCCATATGAATTTTGGGGATATTTTCTCCAGATCTGTGAGATATGATAATGGTATTTTAATCAGCACTGCATTGAATCTGTATAATAATTTTGGGAGTATGATCATTTTTACAATATTTGTTCTTTTTATCCATAAGGAAGGAATGTCTTTCCATTTTCCAAAATCCTCCTAAATCTCTTCATTCAGAGTACTATAATTTGCACTGTATAAATCTTCTCCTTCCCTTGTGAGACTGATTCCTAAGTATTTCATTTTTTAGGTGTTATTGTGAAAGGTGTGATTTCTATAACTTCTCTCTTGTCCATTCATTGTTGGTGTATAGAAATGTTATTGTTTTTTGACTGCTGACTTTGTATAATGCTATGCTACCGAATTTTGTTATTAAATTTACAAGTCTAGGACTGGCCAGATAGGTCAGTGGATTAAAGCATTTGCTTAGGTAGATGAAGGGCCAGGGGTTTGATCCCCGGCCTGCCCTGCCAGCCCTGCCACTGGGGAATGCTGAGATGGTAATTGAGACTGGGCATGGTGGTGTGGGCCTGTAATCCCAGGGCTTGGGAGGCTGAAAAACAGGAAGGACCACTACAAGTCCAATCTGTGTAGTAAGACCCTGTAGACCCTGTACTAAATCAATCAATAAATAAATTTACAAGTCTATTGGAGATTTTGAGGTCTTCTATATACAGTATCATGTCATCCGCAAATAATGATAATTTTACTTTTTTCCCATCATTATTCCTTTTATTTCTTTCTCTCATCTAATTGCTCTCTTTAATGCTTCTAGCATTATATTGAATAGGGGTGGTGATAATGAATATTCTTGTATTTTTCTGATTTTAGAGTGAAAGCTTTTAGGTTTTGTCCATTTAGTAAGATGCTGGCTTTTAGTTTGTCATAGATGGCTTTTATCAGCTTGAGGTAAAGACCATCTATTTCAATTTTCTGTAGAGTTTTTTTTTTTAAATCGTGACTGGGTGTTTGGGGCTGAGGCGATACCTCAGTGCAATAAGTACTTGCCTGGCAAGTGCAAGGCCCTGAGTTTAATTTCTAGTACCACAAAAAAAAAAAAAAAAAAAAAAAAAAAAGTGGGCATTGGACTTGACAAAAGCTTTTATTGCATCTATTGAGATAACCATGTGATTTTTATCTTTGAATCTATTTATGTGTTTGATTGCATTTATGGATTTGCACATGTTCAACCATCCCTGCATTACTCAGAAGAATCCCACTTAGTCATGATGTATAATCTCCTTGATGACTCGCTGCATTCTCTTTGCTAGTGTTTTAATTACAATTTTTACATCTATGTTCATTAGGGAGAATGGCCTATAGCTCCCTTTTTGTTTGGGTCCTTCTCTGGTTTTGGTATCAGAGTAATATTTGCCTCCAGGAATGAGTTTGGGAGAATTTCTTCCCTATCAATTTCATTGAAGAGTTTGAGAAGTATTGACATTAAATATCCCCTAAACTTGTTATAGAATTCATCTGTGAATCCATTAGGACCTTTCCTTTTTTGTTGTTCATAGTTTTTTTTTTAATTACATATTCAATTTCATTGACTGATATTGGGATATTCAGATTTTTTAAATATTTTGATTTAGTTGTAGTAGTTCGTATGTATCTAGTAATCTGCCCATTTCTTATTTTTTCCACCTGTGAGAGTAAATATGTTTGAAATAGGTACTGATGATCTGAATTTCTATAGGGTCTGTAGTGATTTCACCCTTTTCATTCCTTATTGCATGAATTTGAATTTTTCTCTTGCTTTTTTAAAATAAAGTTGGCTAGGGATTTACCAATTTTATTTGTTCTTTCAAAGAACCAACTCTCCAACTCATTAATTGTTTGCATTGTTTTCTTCATCTCCATTGAATTTATTTCTGCTGTGACCATTATAACTTCCTGGGGCCGGGGAGATGGCTCAGTGGAGTAAGTGCTTCCCTGGCAAGTGCAAAGGCCTGAGTTCAATCCCCAGTTCAGAAAAAAAAAAAAAACAAAAAACAAAAAAACATTCCTGCCTTCTTTGGGCTTTGGGCTTGACTTGCTCTTCTTTTTCTAGGAGTTTGAGGTGCAGCAAAAGATTGATTATTTGGGCTCCTTCTGTTTTCCTGATGTGAGAATTTATGTCTATAAATTTCCCTCTTAAGGCAGCTTTCATTGCATCTCACAAGTTCTGGCAAGTTGTATCTGCATTTTTGTTAGAATGTAAATATTGTTTAATTTCTCCTTTAATTTTATCCATGACTGATTGATTGTTCAGGAGGGTTACTATGTAGTTTCCATGTATTTATATGGTTTTTCTGTTTCTTTTGTTGATAATTTCCAGTTTCATTGCACTGTGGTCAGATAATAGGCATAGGATAATTTTGATTCCTTTGCATTTACTTAATTAAGCATGTTCTATGTGCTGGCATATGGTCTATTTTGGAAAAAGTGCAGCTGAAAGGAATGTGTATTCTGATGCTGCTTTGTAGAACACTATGTAAAGTGTTCTATTAATTCCTACTAATACTAATTCCATTTCTTCACAAATTTGGTTTAGTTCTCTTATTCCTTTGATGTTTTTTATATAGATGATCTATCTGTTCGTGTCAGTGGGGCATTAAAGTCCCCTAGTATAGATAAGTTATTGCTCATTTGATTTTTCATGTCTACTATACTTTGTTTTATATCTTGGGTGCTCCAACTATACATTGGGTGCTTGGAATACATAGGGCTTATATATAATTATAACTGTTATCTCTTTCTCTTGCAGTTTTCCTGTAAAAAGTATGCAGTAAATTTCTTTATCTCTTCTAATCACACTTGGCTTGAAGTTGACATTGTCAGCTACTGCTACTGTTTTCTGGGTTCCTGTTGCATAGAGTATTGTTTTCCATCCTTTGACTTTCAGTCTATTAATTTATTTTTGAGCTAATTGTGTTTTTTTGGTATGCAGCATATTGTTGGATTTTGTTTCTTGATCCATTCTGCCAGTCTGCTTCTTTTGATTGGTGAATTGAGGCCATTAGCAATTGCTGGTTATAACTGATATGCATTGGCCTACCTTTGTGATGTTGTTTTCCTACTGTGGGATCCCTACTTTTCCCCTTTGCATAATGCTTGATCTGCTTGGTGGTTCTCTTATTTCACTGCTATATGAAATATTTTATAATTTATATTTTATTTATTCTTATTATAAATTTTATTTTTGTTTGCAATTGCTTGTACTACATAATGATAATACTTACCTTTGGAGTCATTACATGCACATAAGGTATCTTAACACATTTTGGGTCTGCTCTGTTCCTCTGTCCTCTCTCCTATGTCTTGCTTCCTTCACTCAGTTGAACAAATATGTCTCCTTTTCTTTCTTTCTTTCTTTCTTTCTTTCTTTCTTTCTTTCTTTCTTTCTTTCTTTCTTTCCTTCCTTCCTTCCTCCCTCCCTCCCTTCCTTCCTTCTTTCTTTCTTTCCTCCCTTTTCTTTTTTTTGTAATTTAAGGAAAGGTCTACCGGGTGTTCAGGGTCTCACTACTAGATCACTATAGTGATCCTGTTTACAACCTCCTAAACGCTGGGATTACAGGTGTGTGCTACCACGCCCAGTCTCAATTGCTGTCTCAGTGCACCCCAAGGGCTAGGCCACCATGGCAGGCCCTGAGATTGAACCCCCAGCTCCTACACCTGCTTGCAGGTACTCTAATCTGCTGAGCTTTTCCTTCATTTTCAATTCTCTTTTTCATCTCCTTTCTCTCCTCTTCCTCCCTGTCTCTCCATCTCTTGGTCCCCTCTCCCTTTGAAAAACATCTCCCTATTTCCTAATATTTATCTTTTATTTTGCTCTTTACTTTGGATTTCTTATATAAGAGAAATCATGTGATATTTAAGGCTTTTGTATCTGATTCATTTCACTTAACATTATGGTCTCAAGGTACATCCATTTGCCTATGAATTGCTTAGATTTATCCTTCATGGAAGAGAAGTTCTGCATTGTGTATACATTGTACATTCTCTCTATTTATCTGTTGATAGACATATAAGACATTTGCAAGATTTAGCTATTATAAATTTTATTGCTATAAATATGGGAATACATCTATCACTGTACTATGATGTCTTTTGTCTTTGAGGAAGATACCTGGAAGGCAAATAGCTGGATAAAATACAATTTGTATGTTTAGTTTACTGGGGAATCTCCATACTGATATCCATAGTAGGGTTTTTGTTTTTGTTTTCTTTTCTTTTCTTTTTTTTTTTGAGTCCACTTTCCAAATAACAATGCAGAAACATTCCTTTTTATTCACATCCTGGCCAGAACTTGTTGGTTGATTTCTGAATGATAGCTGTTCTTTCTGGAGTAGGGTAGAATCTTCATGTTCTTCATTTCTCTGGTGGCCAGTAGTGTTGAACATTTTTCATGTACTTATTGGTTATTTGTACTTCTGAGGTGTGTCTATTCAGTTCCGTTCTGTTGCCCAAGTTTTGACTGGGTCTTTTATTTTGGGGGAGCTAACTTTTGTGGTTGCTATATATTCTAGATGTGAGTCCTGGCAATGAATGACTGGCAAAGATTTTCTTCCCATTCTATAGGTTGTTTCTTCATTCTGTTTGTTCTTTCCTTTGCTATGCAGAGGATTTTTAATTAGAAATGATCACATTTGCTGATTTTCACTACTATTACCTGAGCAATTGGGGTTTGTTGATAGTCCTTGCCTTTGCCGATACACGGGTCTAGACTCAATCTTCTGCATGTGAATAACCAGTTTTCCCAGCACATTTATTGAAGAAGCTTTCTTCCAGTGTATATTTTTGGCCTTTTGTCAAAGATCAAAGAGCTGAAGTGCCTGGAGGTTTTTGTTGTTGTTGTTGTTTGTTTGTTTCTGGAACCTCTCTTCTGTTTCTTTGATCCATATGTTTATTTGTGCCACTGCCATGCTGATTTTATCACTGTAGCTTTATAGTATAACTTTGAATCTTGAATTGCGATGACTTCTTTTTTGCTCTTGTCGCCAGGATTGTGATCTCTGTCCTCACATGGTGCTATGGGAATTTTAGGATTGTTCTCTCTAGATCTGTGAAGAGTGCAGTTGGCATTTTGACTGTGATTGTGTTAAACCTGAATAGCAGTTTTGGAAATATAGCTATTTTGAGTATATTGTTTGTGCTTTTTCAGAATAAGGTATTATATTTAATTTTCTGATGCCTTCTTTGATCTCACTTTTGAGGTATTATAGATTTCATTTTAGTGATACTGCACTTCTTTAGTTGGGCTTTTGTCAAAGATCGAAGAGCTGAAGTGCCTGAGTTATTTCCTAAGTACTTAATTTACTTCCTAAGTAGTTAATTTTTCTTGGTGCTGTCAAGAATAATAATAATATTCCCCTCATTTTTTATTAGTGGATTTATTATAGCACACAAGAATACTACTGATTTTTATATGTTGATTTTCTATCCTGCTACATTACTGAATTTGGTTTTCGTTTGTTTGCTTGTGTTTGTGTTTGTCCTTTTGAGGTGCAGACTCACTGTGAAGATCAGGCTGGCCTTGAAATCACAGTGATCCTCCTTCCTCAGCCTTTCCTGTACTGGGATTACTGGTATACACACCACACCTGATGGTTATTAATTCTGAGTCTTTTGAAGGATTTTTTGGATCTTCTAAGTAGAGGATCATACCAAATACACACAGATCATACTGTGACCTCTTTCTTTTCTACACATATCTACTTGATGTTTTTTCTCTTACTGGATTGCTCTGGATGATGTTTTAAGGACTGTTTTGAACAAGAGCAGCAAGAGTGGACATCTTTATCTTGTTCCTGTTTCTAAACAGAATGCTTTCAACTTTTCCACATTTAATGGTGTTAGCAAAAGGTTTATTATAAATGGATTTGATCAGATTGACATAAGGTCTTTCTACACTTGTTTCCTTCAGGGTACTTATCGTGAATGAATGTTGATTTTGTGAAAGGCATTTTCTATGTCTATTGAATTTATCATGTGATTTTTGTCTTGATTCTTTTGATGTTATGTATTACTTTTACTGATTTTAGTATGTTGAACCATCCTTACATCCCTGGGATGCTGCTCACTTGGTCATAATGTTTGATTTTTTTTTTTTTATAATTTGTTGAATTGCATTTGTCAGTACCCAGTTGAGGATTTTTGCATTTATATTCATTAAAAAAATGGCCTTTATTTCTCTTTTTCAGTTAAATTCTTGTCTGATTTTGGAATCAGGGTAATACTAACTACTAGGAAGGACGTCGCAGTATTTCTTCCCTTTCGATCACTAAAGAGCTTGAGGAGTATTGGTATTAGATGCCTGCTGTATTTCTTACAGAATTTGGCAGTGAATTAATCAGAGCCTTGGCTTTGCTTAGTTGGTAGGATTATTATTATTATTATTATTATTAATATTTTTATTGGTAGCAATAGCAGTAGCAGTAGTAGTAGTACTTGCTGCTTCAATTACATGGCCTGTTCTTGGATTGTTCAGGATTTTTAAATCATTTTTTGTTGAATTTTTAAAATTAATATGGATCTGGGAATCTATTCATTTCTTCTGAATTTTCCAGTGTATTGGCAAACAGATTTGTAAAATATTGCTAGTAATCTGGATTTTGGTGGTATCTATTGCGATTTTACCTTTTTTATTTCTAGCTGAATTGATGGGTATTTCTTTTTTATTTTTTGGTAAGAGAGCCTAAGGGTTTGTCTATTTTTTTTCAAAGAACCAGCTCTTTAATTCATTGATTTTATTCTACTTTTCTTCATTTCACTGGTTTCTATCTAGTTTTTATTATGTCATTCATTTTCCTAGATTTGGATTTGAATTGTGCTTATTTTCCTAAGACATAAAGGTAGGATTAGATGGTCTATTCGGGCTGTTGTGTTTTTTCGATGTTATCATTCATGGCTATAAAACTTCCTTCTTCGGACTGCTCTATCTTGTCAGATAAATTTGGTAATATGCTTTACTAGCATACCAAACTTAATTATATTTGATTTAATTGTAGAAACTGTTTATTTCTTCTTTGATCTCTTCTGCGACGCACGACTATTAAAAGGACTCTTATTTAATTCCATATCTTTACATAATTTCTTTTGCCACTGAGTTCTAGTTTCATTGTGCTATGATTTGATAATACACAGGGTATAATTTTGGAGGTTTTTGCTTTACTGCCTAGTATGTGGTCTATTTTGGAAAAAGTGCAGTGTGCTGCTTAGAAGAGTGTAGATTCAATTTTATTGAATAGAAAGCTGTGTCAAAAGAGTTGATCCAACTTGAATATTTGTTTGCTGATGTTTTTGTCTAACTGATGTGTCTGTTTGTGACAGTGCAGAATTGGGGTCCCCCACCATGATGGTATTGATGTTTATCTACTCTGTTATGTCCATTAGTGATTATTTTCTGAAATTGTGTATGCTCTTTTTTGCTGTATATATGTTGATAATCATCATTTCTTCCTATAGAACTATGTTTTATCCAATATACGTTGACTTTCTTTGCTTCTTCTGCTCAGTTTTGGTCTAACATCCACTTCACACGAAATTAAGATAGTTGCTCATGCGTGTTTTCAAGTTCTAGTTGCATGTGATTTTGTTTTCTATTCTTCGGTTTTTGGTCTGTAAATTTCTGCTTGGTTTAAATGTGTTTCTTGCATTAATCATACTATTAGATTTTGTTTCATGATTCTTTTTGCCAATCTGTGTCTTTTACTTGGAAAACTGGAACGATTCCCCTCCAGAAGTTATCGCCCTGTGCTGACCCAGTTCTCTCAGGGCAGTACCCTCATCCTGCTCAACGCTTTTCTTTCCCTCATACTTAATTCATGTACATGGTTCCTTCATTCTGTCGGGCCTTTTGGCATTGCTAGCCTCATC
This sequence comes from Octodon degus, assembly GCF_000260255.1. NCBI lineage: Eukaryota > Metazoa > Chordata > Mammalia > Rodentia > Octodontidae > Octodon > Octodon degus. The sequence continues at coordinate 7,640,075 of NW_004524620.1, read as the reverse complement.
GTCTCGTTCTGGAATATGGGTGAAAAAATTTTGAGTATCGGTCATGAGTTTCTTCAAGTGATCTTTATCATGGAAATGCCTTAATTTTCCATTAATTTTGGAAGATAGCATTGCAGATATACCAGTCTATGTTAGAAGTTATTTTCTTTTAGACCTTGAAACTCCTCACTCTGGACTCCTCTTTAAAGTTTATATTGAGAAGTGTACTACAAATCTAATGGGTTTTCCTTTGTAAGTGCTTTTTCGTTTTTCTCTAGCAGCTTCTAAGATTCTATTTCTGCCTTGGACTTCTGCTATTTTGACTGTGATGGATCATAAAGAGAGTCTTTTCTGATCATGGCTATGTGCAATTCTAAAGGGCTCGTTTCTTTATATTGCATTATTTTTCCACATGTGGAAAGCTTTCTTCTATTACTCTATGAGCAGTTTTTTCATGTATTTTGTGTTGTCTTCTGATTTTCACTAGTTCAAATTACTGTAAGATCAGTCTTCTTCACATTATCTAGCATCTCATGCATCCCATGTTCATGTTCTCTTGTTATCTTTAAGACATAGCTCAGTAATTTATCAATGACAACAGCCCTGACTTCTGCTTCTGACACTCTGCTGTCACTGGTCATTTCTTCTGCCCATTCTTTCAGTAGAATCCTTAACCTGAATTTATGTAGGGTTCCTTTGCATGGATTTTAAATCTGTTCTATGCTGGATGTTCATGCTTTGTATCACTTTGTTCAGCTCAACTAGCTTTTTATAAGTGTCTTATATCCTCACTGATCATTCTATGAGGATCACTATTTAATTACATCTTCTTTGAATGCACCAAGCAATTTACTGATTTACTTTTTAAAAATCTTCTCTTATCCTTTCATATAGTTCTGTTGTGTAGCTTTTGATTTCCTTTCCCTTGATGCCCTCTAGGACAGCTCTGGTGAAGCTGGGATTTTCAATAGCCATTTTTTTTTTGTTTTGTTTCTACACTTTTTTGTCTACATGCTTGTTTTCTGCGCTTAAACTTGCTATTTTTTTATAGTAGAAGAAAATGTTGCTAATATGGAGATCTCTAATTATTGTCTGCTTTTGAGAATGCATTCTTAGTGTGATTAACTGTAGGCCTTTGCTTGCTTCCCAAGATTAGCTCTCATTCTTTTTTTTTATTTGGGAGGAAAGGCTGAGGTGTATTTGGCTCAGTATCCCTTTCTCCAAGAATGAACTGTAGTAGTACTAATTGATAGCAAGACAATCCAAATATTGGTATACAGAGAAATGCAATCAACTGCAGCAACTAGTTCACATTGGCTACAACGATACAATCTGAAACAAGAATAGGTAATTTGGGGTCCTGAAAGATAGCTCAGTGTACTAAGCACCCACTTAGGCAAGTGTAGAGCCAGAATTTGACCCCAGGCATGCTGAGCTGGCTTCCGAGACCAGGCGTGGTGGTGTGCGCCTATAATTGCAGCTCTGGGGAGGCTGAAAGCAGGAGGATCACTGGGAGTCTGAGTCCGAACTGCATAGAGAGACCATGTACTAACTACTTCAAACAAGCAAACAAACAAACAAACAAAAAGGTAAACTGAGTATTGACATACTCTAAGAACCAATAATGTACCAGTCTTAGCCATATAAAAGAGGTCTATGATTACAGTGTAAAGATTAAGACAAACCAAAAATTGACCTACGGTAAATATCTACTAAATGAAACAATTTTGCCTCTAATAACAATAGAACAGTGTATAACAGTAATAACACATTGTTAATCAACTATCTGTAAATTCATAAAGCTTGATAGTTATATTAGTAGAGACAATGTGGGGAACAGGAGCATGTAAAAAGCATATTAAAAATTAAACCATATCAAAAATTGAACAGTAGAAGATGAGGTGAAAAAGTTAAAAGTTGGAGGATATTATCGAAACAAAATTAATACTACCTAAAAATAATAGAAAAGAAAAAGGAGAAAATGAAAAAGTGAGCAATCTAAAGAAAAAATAAAAAGGAAAACATTTGAAGAGAAAAAACAAAAAAGAAAGAAAGAAACTAAAATGCAACTCCAAACACCAGAAGGAGAAAAACTAAAGATAAAGACCAAGTGCCCACACTCTAAATTCTCGAAGTTACCAAGTACATCATGTCCTCCCAGGACACAGAGACGTAGACTCTAGCGGGTCATCCTCTTCTCCACCAAACGTCACAGCTGTGGCTCTGGCAGGCGCCCCTGTCTGTACCCCCGAAGCAGCCCTCCTCCCATAAACTGCAGAGTGTAGTAACTGGGTAGCCGAAGCACATCTGCATTCACCTTGGTAAATACCTTCCCCTCACACACCGCTGCTCTCCCTGACTGTGGGCCCCATGTGGGAGCTGCGGCAGACCGCTGGTCTCTCCTTCAGTCGTAGCTGCCATACCTGCCAGGCATGGCCTACCACCATGGAGTATGGGTCCCCGTGTCCTTCCTATCCTGAGCTTGAATTTCTTGGGGGTCATGTCTAGCCCTCAGTCCCTCAGCCTGCCTTTTGGGGGCTGTCTCTCATCCAGCCACCATGCTAGGGTGACACTGAAAATCTTCAGTCCTACATAATCAATGTCTTCCCCAAAAGACACTTGATTAAACTATGTCAGGCAATATGCGGGTACACTGGATTTTTTTTTCTCCAACGTTTTCCTGCTGTGAAGAAGTCACTCATAGGGTAAAAGTGGTAAAATTGTTTCTGGGATTTACAGCAAAAATGGGCTTTTCTTGGAGCCAGTGCAGCTCGCTGGTCCACCATTTCTTCCAGAAGCTGCCCGCTCTTTGGGGGTTTTCCTTCTTTCTCAAGCTGCGGGCTCATCTACAGGCAGGTACTTGCTTGGTCCTTGCCTCTGTGGCTCTGAGTTGAAGGAACTGAAATGCAGTGAGGTAGGAGTTGGCAGTTTGACACAGCCATGATGCAGATTCTGCAGTGTGCAGTTTGGGGGTCAAGCGTGCTGTGCTTCAGCTGTTCCCCGGTTACCTTGTCCTGGCATTGTTGTTTTCCCCACATCTCTATATTAAGCTGACATAAATTATTAATTCCATGATTTGTACATCATGAGAATTTGACATTTGTGGTCATAAGCTCTGCACTCACTGTGCGTATTCTCAGCAAAAGCATATGCGTGGACTATACTTTCTTCAAAGGGTGATGCATATCCTGCCCAGGGGGAGATGCTACACAGCACGGCCGAGCTGCAGCCTCTGGACCTTGACTTATTTCCCAGGAAGACTCAGCAGATAGAAACAAACCCAGCCATCTTACCTAGAAAAATAGTTGCAAAGGTTCCCATTTATAGTAAGAGTTTCAAAGTTTGGATGTTTTATCTCCCTAAGATTTAATTATTTTTAAAAACATGACTTTCCTATTTTTTGTTTTGTAAAATAATTTACATCATTCATAAAGAATCAAATTGAATAGGATTTGTTATTTTTTTTTAAAAAAAATTGGCTAACTGCTAGCCTAGAGCCTGAGAGATGGAAAGAAACAAGATTCTTTTCAAATTTACTGAATAATCTCAATCTTCCAGAAACTCCGGGCAACTGAAGTATCCTCTGGAGAGTGACATTTCATGCTTAGGAAGGAGTTATTTACTTCATGCAGGAAAGTACTTTGCTCCAAATAAGGGGCCTGGCTCACCATAATATTGGATTTGGCCTATCTTGGGACTAGACTGAAAATATTTTACGTTCTCAATTTATTTTTCTCACATCTGGATTAGGGTTAATTTTTCTAGGCCTGAATTATGAAAAATTTCTCCTGTCAAAACTGCAGGCCATACTCTTGATGGTAAGCATTTTAGTCTAATTGCAAAATGCACCACTGGGAAAACCTAATTACTTAAGGTGTGGGTCTGCAGGAGAAGCTGCCCACCTTCAGGTAAACCACAAACGCGTACCTCTGAGAACCTGAAGTGTGAGCTTGCCCCTGCAAGGCAAAGAGGCATTTCCTGCCAGGCTCTCCCCTGGGGAGACTCTTGCCACTGGCCAGGGGTTGTTTCCACAGGCTGAAGTCATTTTTCCTGGCCGTGGGGGTCCTCCTAAACACAAGGGAATTGTGGTGGCCCTTTGAGGTTGCAAAGAAAATGATTTGAGTGCCTCCTTTCAGTCTCCCTCGCAGCCCTCAGCCCTTCAGTCCTGGTAACAAGCAATCCATTCTCTTACTGAAGGCGCTTTGGCAAGGCCTTGGGCTGAGCTATTGCTCAGCTGCCTCCCCGCTATCCCCCACATTTCCTGCAGCCAAAAGCACAGAAGCCAGGGATTCCCTTTTAGCTTCTTGCCAGATGCTTTTGCAGTTCTATCTTGTTTTTGTTTTCCTACTGGGCAGAAATTAAGAGGTTTTGTTTTCTCAGAGTATGCTATTCAAGCTTTAGCTTCAGTGACTCAAAGAAAACCTGAAATCATACCTAGTACCAATGCAGAAACACTGCTTCTTTATTTTATGAAATGAAAGTACAAATGCAAACTGCAAGAGTGTTCATCAAAGATATATTTCAATCGCATCATACGTAGCATGAAGCTATAAATTTTTCAGTATGTAGTCACTAGGCACATACTCTATACTAGATCCTGTGTCAGGTACGAAGATTATAAAAATAAATAGCAGTTGATGTCATTTTAAAGATATTCACACTCTTTCCTGGGCAATGGATGCAGGAAGAAAAGAGCATGCAAATGCGTAATCACGATGTCCTAAAGAACTCTGCCGGAACTCAGAGAGAAAGCTCACTGTTGCTTATTGCCTTAGGGCCATTTCATAGGGAAGTGGTGCTTGAGGTGGGCTTAGAAGGGTGCACTGAAAGTGGGACAAGAGAAAAGGGCTGTTTCTAGGAGTTGAGAGAATATGTAAAAATGCATAGAGACAACCATTAGCAGAGCATGTTTGGAGAACCCAGAGTACTTGGGTGTGTTGGGAAAGCAGGGCTCAAGGGGTGGAGCGACGCTCAGTAAGGCAAGAAAAGAAAATGGCTCAGCAGAATAAGTGCTTGCCTGGCAAGTGCAAGGGCCTGAGTTCAATCCCTGGCTCTGGAAAAAAAAAAAAAAGAGAAGAAAAGAAAAGGATGTCCAGACCATGGTACGCGTCGGGTGTGGTGGCAGGCCTTTGAGACAGCAGGACTTCTTAGTCCCCAGGCAGTGGCGTTTGTCTTTCGCAGGGGGTAGTAGAGCACTTAAATATGCTACGTAGCATTCTCAGTGCTGTGGAGAGCTTTTCCTTGTGAGAAGTCCTACACCCGTACGAAAGGACTGGAGTGATGGGGTCTTACAGAAGACGCCTGGGAAAAGATGAACTTCCTCCTCTTTTCAAGTTTACTGACAACTCTTACAAAATTCAAATCAAACCCATAGCAGGCTTGTTCATAGAAATTGACAAATTGCTTCTAAATTCACATAGAAACACTAAAGCCGAAGTGCAGGCAAAACAACTTTCAAACTGAACAAGTGTGGAACATTTATACCACTTCTTTTCAATATTTATTGTGAATTGACAATAATAACACATTTTAATAGTTATATCAAGATAGACAAGTAGGCTGGAGAGTACAGAAATGGAACAATTTGGATTGGAAATGTCCCCTGGAGGCCCATGTATTAAAGGTTTGGTTGACAGCCTGTGCACTGTTGGGAGGTGGCAGGGCAGCTGGAAATTGGGGCCCAGTGGGACGAGGCCAGGCTTGGTGCTGTGCCCTTGAAGGAAACGCTGGCCTTGGCATCCTGCTCCTTTCTCTTTCTGCTTCCTCACCACCTTGAAGTGACCAGATTCCACCCAGCACATGCTCCTGTCACGATGCCCTCGCTTGCCACAGGCCCAAATGAAACAGAGCCGAGCAAGCACGGGCGCAAAGCTCGCGACTATGAATCAAAGTAAATCTCTTCTCCTTGCAAGTTGATCATCTCAGATATTTTCTCAGCTGTGGAAAGATAGCCTAAGAAATAAAGCCCCACACACACACACACACACACACACACACACACACACACACACGCATGCACGCACGCATGCACACACACATGAATGCACACTGATTTTTTTTTTTTTTTACAAAGGTGCATTGATAAAGTATAGCCTTAAAAAAATAATGTTGGAACAGTTGGAAGTCCTTAAGCAAAAGAATATAAAAAGCGATGCATACGATCCCCATTTCAAACCATATGCAAAACTAAAACTTTGAATGTTCTTGGAGAAAAACATAGAACAAATCTCTGTGAAGAAGAGTTTGACAAAGACTTCTTAGATATGACACACAAAGGATGATCCATACAGGAAAAATATAACTGGGCTTCATAAAGATGAAAAGATTCTTTGCACAGCGTATGCTAAAAGCGTGAAGAATACCAGAGACTTGGCTAACATCGTCCAACATATGATAATACGATTGTACATATAATAGGGAAGATAGGTTTATAAACTCAGTTATAAAAAGATAGCCTAAGGGCCAGCCAAATAGCTTAGCTGGCTAAAGCGCCTGCTTAGGCAAACTCAGCGGCCAGGGTTCGATCCCCAAGGTGCTGTGCCAGCCTCACCCCCAGGGCACACTGAGATGGCGATTGAGACTGGG
>NW_004524620.1:7625572-7633375 GCF_000260255.1 Octodon degus | reverse complement strand
AAAAAAAAAAAAAAAAAAAAAAAAAGAAGAAGAAAGAAAGGAAAAAAGACAGCCTATTAGTCAAAGATTTTAATAGATACTTCTCCAGAAGGAAAAGGAAACAAGTGATTTGGAGTTTGGCAGATGTTTGTTATCTTATTTACGGTGATGGCCTCACAAAGGTGCAGGTCTATAAAAGACTGCAGAATTGTGTACCTTATGTCACATGTGTCCTGACAAATCTATTAAAAATAAAATGCAGTGGCGAGCTGAGCCTAGCCATTGACTTAACAGTCTGTGAGGAAATGTATTGTGCCATGAAGCCAGCATTAAAATAAAAATATTTGCATTAGTCATGATCCTTTTATGTGCTCATCCCACAAGTATGTGTTGAGTGGCTGCAGTTGGCAACTCCTCTAGGAATCCCTGGATCTAGATGTCTAGGGGACGACGAGATGGAATTCCAGCTTCCATACAGGGTTTCTGGTCAAGATGGCAATGTAATAGGCTAGAGTACAGGTTGCAAGTTGGAAACATTTTCAAGAATTACTGGGGCCAGCGAGATAGCTCAGCAGACTCAGCGCCTGCTTCGGCAAGTGCAGGGACCAGAGTTAGAGCCTGCTCCTGCATGCTGCACAGGCCCTGCCCCTGGGCACACTGGGCCAGTGATGGAGTCAGGGCGTGGTGACACACGCCTGTAATCACAACAGTAGGGAGGCTGAAAACAGGTGATCACTATGAGTCTAAGCTGCATAGTGAGACCCTGTACCAAGTACATAAATGAAAAACAAACAACCAAAAAAAAAAAAACCAGACAAACAAACAAACAACAACAATTACTCAAAAGTCTTGCATTTATTTCTTTTTGGTCAAGATTGGGTCATAGAATTAGTTTATAAATAGTAGGGTCTGAATTCAAATTCTACAGGAGCAAGGGCTAGGGGTTCAATCCCTGGGCCTGCTGTGATGCCCCCTCCCCCTAGCATGCTGAGACAGAAATTGAGACTGGACTGGTGATACGCACCTGTAATCCTAGTTCTTGGGAGGCTGTAAATAGTTGGATCACTAGAAGTCCGATCTAGTAGTAAGACTCTGAACACACTGTAAAGCCCTCCTCTGAAATACAAAAAAAAAGAAATTCAAATTCCACTCCAGACCTTCTGCTTCCAACTTCTACTGCCATTCAATATTCTGACCCAATCACAATCAGAAAGACCAAAACAGAAGTGAAGTGCATGAACTATCTTACTATAGATTTAATATTATTTTCCCCAGCTTTATTGAATAATTGACAAAAGTTTTATATATATAAAGTTCACAATATGAAGCTGGATATACATATAGACTATGAAATAATTACCAAAGCTAATTAACATATTCATCAACTCTCACAGGATTTAATGTTATTTAAGGCCTTCTTCATGTAGCCCTTAAAATCCTATCTGTCTGTCTGTCTGTCTGTCTGTCTGTCTGTCTGTCTATCTATCTATCATCTATCTATCACTAATCCCAAATGATGAGTTCTGAGGTGACCCAAAGACTTTCACAATTCAATTCTATCTTCCGAAGTGTGGGAAGAGCACAGGGTACAAACCCCGAGCAGTAAGTAAGCCAGCCACACCCCTACACACTCTGGCAGCAGCCTTTAGTCACCATGTATTTATTGTGCCCAAAAGTGATGCTCCTTGGAGCACTTAGCAGCAACAAAGAACTAGAACAAAACAGGTGTCAAACAGTTTTCTTCCTCATGACAGTGTATGTGTGACCCCCAAATCTCTCTTTTCCTGTAGTTCAGCCTGTGCCTTTAAATGCCTACTGCATGCCCTTGTGTGTTTGGTAGTAAAGACAGTGCCAGGGTTAGTGTCCTGGAGCTGTGTCTTCCACCTTTAAGACGGTTTCCAACATGCACTATTAACATCTTAGGCAATTTAGTTCTTTGCTCTTAGGGTGGGCTGTGCATTGTAGCAGGGTGAGCAGCATCCCTGGCCTTTTCCCACCAGATCCTCGAAGTCATCCCCACTAGTCATACTCAGCAACCACAATCAGAAATGTCTCCAAGCATTGCCAGATGCTTCCTTGGCGACAAAATCAGCTCAGTGGGGAACCTCTCCTTTCAGGCAACTTTGTTTCAGGGCCCTGACTAAGGGCCACTCTTCTGTGTTCTGTAGGTCGTTATTCTCTCAATTCAAGGAGCACTAGCTGAGGGTTTATGGTGCTTCCCTCCTTGGTCACATTTGCCTGCTTCCTTCCCTGTAAATACACATCAGAAATGGGCTGATTTATGGAGTTAGACCAAACATTACATCTGTCTCTTTCCAGGGATACCAGCCTACTTAACTTACATCTGCACAAATGAAAAATGGTCACATAATATCTTCTCCAAAGTGAAAACTAACACATACCAAGTGATTGCCTCTACTAATAAGAATAAAAGGAAAACAATACATGCTGGTAAGACATTTGATTGCAGTATAATTTTATTGGGTACCATATCTTTGATAGGTCATGGACCGAGTACAGATCTCTGAATTATTATGGCCCTGATCCAACATGGCTGAACCCCCAAAACATCAGCTTATCTTCCCAATGACCACTTCCTTCTCCTTCCCCACTCCAGCCCTGGACACAACTTCCTTTGAGCTTTCCCACTAACACAAGGGAGCTCCAATCAGCTCCTTGTGTGTCACTAGACCTGCCCCTCAAACTCCACCCCAGCAACAGTCCACAAAGTCTCACCCTCCCTGTCTCAGGCCAGAGGATCTGCCCATCTCTTTGCCTGTCCATGTGCCTGGAGTTAATAAGGTCCCCCCCTTTCCCCCCGCATTTCTGCTTCTCTGCTGCACTGTTGCCACCATCGTTGTTGCCCATAAAGCATATGTTTTGGTGCCATGACTCCGACGGTGAGTAGTATGGCTCCTGGGGCATCTCCTGCCCTGGTTTTGAGCTCCCTCACTGAGCCATCTTCCTCTTCTGCTTTTGCCTTTGCTGCCTACCATTGCTAGCTCACATCCAACACTGGCCAATCTCAATCCTCACTCGTGAGAATCCTCAAACACTATGGGGGTCTTGCTTGTTTTTCCTCTTATCTCGAAAATCCTGAGCTCACATTGGAACGCCCCCATCTTCCTCGGCCATCTGGTCCCTGGCGCCCCACTTTTTCTAGTGATGACTTCTAAAGTGGGTGTTGGTCCCTCCTCTGTCATATTCATTCTAGGCTAAAAAGTGATAGCTTTTTGGCCTTAGTACCCTCTGATTTTGAGGATATCTTAAACCCAAACAAGTAATTTTTAAAGTTTCTGTTATCATAATGGCAAATGGTTAGAAATCCCAGAAAAGCCTCTGTTGACTCTGAGAACACATTCCTCCCACCTTCCTCCCTCTCCTACCCCCTGCCTTGTCTGCCTTATCTGCCGGTACTGCGCTCTCCACCTCTCCACCGGAAACTCTGCCTTGTCAGTCTCCTCTGACCCAGTCTTTACTTGCTCCACCCTCTGTAGCAATGTCTCTGCCCTCTGCTTCTGCCTCCGGGCCCTGTAGATCATGCTGCCTCTCCCTCCTACTCCACACAGGAACCTCAGGTGCCTGTGGGCCCTCCCTCCACCTTTTTTCCCCCTTCATTCCATCCTCACTCCCGCATGATTCCCCAGCTGTGCTGCTGTCCTGTGACTGTTTGCCACATGGTCAGCCCCTGTCATGTTGTGTGCCATGTGGCCAGTCACAGCCACCGTAGGGTTGCTTCTCCTGTGAGGTCAGAGTACCAGCTTGTGGTGGTGTCACATGATGAGCTGCCGCCATCTTGAGCACCATGTGACCATCCACCTGCACCATGTGGTCGCTCTTCCTGTGACATCAGAGCACCGGCTTGTGGCACCAGTCACATGATGGGTCACACCACCTCCCAGGCCATGTGGCCGTCTGACACCACCTTACAGTCACTCCTCTTGTGATGTTAGAGTGCTGCCTTTTAGTGCCCCATCACATGATGGGCCACCACCATCGTGTGGCTTTTCCTTTGATATATAGTAACTATAAAGAAGAGATTTTTATGTTTTCCAAATTCTTAAGTCTCTATTAATTGACCTACAAATGTTCTGACTAGTCTTTTCATAATTAGGAACTTTAAAATGTTATTATAATCTAATTTGGTCAAAAATATATTTGAGTGCACTGATTTTGTGAAGGTGTTCATTTGTGTGTTCTGTATTTAGTGTTTGTATGTCCACAGTTGTTCTTTTTATTTGAGCTTTGAAATATAGACTTAAAAGTGTGCTTTCTCTTGAGTTACCAGCTTGTCTAAAGGTTATCAAAACTGATTTTTAATTAAGCAAAAATTGTTAAAGCAGAAAGAGATTATTGGACAAGACTCTTAATTGGTGGACAGAGGGGTAGCCAACCTTTGCTAATTAATAAGGAGCCCCCAGTAATCTCCATAGTCTCTTAAAAGACACCCCCAGTAATTTGGTCATTGGTCTAAAGATAAAATTTTTCAAACAAAAAAATTAAATAAGGTTTTCTCGTAAAAAATACTCTTAATATATTAAATATATTCATGCCTTCCAAATGTACTGTATTCTACAATGTACATTTTATTTCAGATTTGAACACATGCCTTTTTTATGCTCCAGATGTTTGTAATAGGCCATGTCAAGGCAACATGTCAAGGTCATGAGTAAAATGATAATTTTCTAACAAAAGCTTATGTGATATGTAGAGATGCTTATGTGCTACTATGTATGACTAATGATGTGAAATGATCTCTGTAAAATTATATAACTGTTGTCTGGTAACATTCTACAATGATTTAACTACTAGCACATCCATGGTTGGTAAGAAATAATAGTTCTCTGATTACACTTTATATTTAGAGGTGCTAAGTACTCAGATAAAGGCTTAATGATTAACTGTATTGCTCCCAACTAAGTATACTAATGTAGACCCAGATTCTCCTGAAGGAACAATTGTTATCAATCATTATTTTATATTCCTATCCACTCCTGACATTTGTGCCAAGCTTAGGAAGACAGATCTCAGCCCTAAAAGCCCACCAAGGAGACTTATTTAATATGACTTTTCATGTCTTCAATAATAGAGACAAAAGTCAACAATACACAAGTGCCAGCTTTTGGCTGTGATACTCAGGACTCCCATCAAGACAGGACCTTGGCAAGGCAATGCTGAGCCTAACCAGTGCTGCTACCACAGTCCCTCCTGGATGGTTCCAAGTGTGGTGAAGGAGGATACTGGGTACAAGTCTGCCCCAACTTGCAGCCACCCCTGGGACCTGGTCCCATCTTTAAGCTTGAAGGCCACTGGCAATGCAACCATCCTGTGCACCAGAGAGCAGGTAAGTCATCTACTTCTCTACCCTCACAGGAGAATTCACTGCAGCCAGATCCATCAATAGTTGACCTGCTTGGTCTTGCCACTTAAGGGGAATGACAGGCTTGGGGCCTGGCCCAGTTGAGGTATCTTTGTCAGAACCCCGAGTCTTACTAGACATTTCAGGTAGGATACTCTTTTCTTGTTGGCACAGGACCTCCAAAAGTTCATACTGAGTTTTCAGGTCACAATATTAGATCTATAGTCGCTATAGTGGATCTTGATGGCTGACCCACGTGACCCCTTAAAACAGGACCCATTCCCTGCCAACTGTGGACACTGTTTTTCACTCATTATTTGTGATCCCAACCTGCAGCATGCCTCTCCTGGGGAGAGATCTTCTCCAAAAGCTCCACTTCTCTTTCACCTCTCTCACCACAGTGCTTATCCTACAAACCCAACCTCAATGCACAAACAGCTTCTCCACCACTCTTCCCTCTTCTCTTGTCAACCACATACTCTGGGATACTTCTAGTTCTTGTGCCACCCATGGTACCCCAGCGCTAGTTTGCCTCAGGGATCCCTCAGCCTTGTCCCGTGTTACCCAACATTCAATAGCCCTTAAATATCAACGAGGAATATACACAAATGGGTTTTTAAAGGCCCACCTCACCAAATTTATCCTGGAGCTGCACCTATCTTCCCCTCAGCTCCTTCACTTAGCGCTAACTAGACTCAGGACACTTCCTAGGGCACCCACTTTCCTAAGTCCATTTGAGCTCATGTATGGGAGACCTTTTCTACATCGCAACTTCCTCACTCATGATAACCTTCTTCCCATCACTGACTATATTCTTGCTCTTCCTCTGGAGTGACAGCACACAGACACCTGCCTTCTACAGCCAATAAATACCACTCAATTGATGCCTCCTATATTTCCTAGAGATTTAACGTCTTGAATCCTCTAAGCCTACAGGATTAGGTCCTACATGGACAGGCCCCTACCTGGTGTCCTTCCAACAGCAACAGTGGTAAAAGTCACCAGCCAGCCTGCCCTCCTGGTTCCACATCACCCAAGCCAAACAGTGTCTAGACAACTCCACTGCACCCAATAACTCTGCTCTTCCTGGTCCTGAGTCCTTGTCACCTGAGTGGTATCCACAACTCCTATCACCCTACACATCTCCACCTAAACTCTGGACCATTTGCCCAGACAACTTTCAGGTGTCACACAAGGTTTCTTCAATCTCAGATGTGAACCTTCACTAACGATAAACTTCTCATTATGGCTGAAACACCTGGCACTAGCTTCTACTTGGACATGAACCATCATTCTGTCAACCTCCTTGCCCCCAGATGACACCTTCATTCATCAGGAAGCAGTCTAAGGGACTCATTGCCCCTTCATAACAACTAAGAGACTGGAATGATAGGTTACACCCCGAGCACACACTGCTAAATTATCATTGCCCTGATCCAGCAGGGCTGAATCCCTAAAGCAACAGCGTATCTCCCCAAGGACAACTTCCTTCCCCTTCCCTACTCTAGCCCTGGATACAACTTCCTTTTACCTTTCTCACTAACACCAGGGAGCCCCATAGCCCCAGTCAGCTCCTTATGCGTCACTAGACCTGCCCCTCAAACTCCCCCCCCCACCCCCAGCAACAGTCCACAAAGCCTCGTCCTCATTCTCCCTGTCTCAGGTCTGAGGATCTGCCCATCTCCATGCCCTCGATCCTCTCCGTGTATTCACAGATAATAAAGGCTCATCCCATTTCTGCTTCTCTGCTGAGCTGCTGTCTGCCATTGCTGCATGCAGGTTACATTTCTGTTTATTTACTTTCAAGCCACTAAAACCTATCAATCTTAATTAGAATGGCTCTCCACATGCCGAAAACTAAAACTTGACCCGGTTCTATCACCATGCACTAAACTAAAGTCAAAATGGATTAAAGATCTAAACATTAAAGCAGAGACACTAAATCTCCTGAAAGAGAAAGTAGGAGGAACTCTTGAAGACATAGGGGTAGGCAAAGACTTTATGAACAGAAATCCAAATCACACGGGAAACAGTTGAAAGAATTAATAACTGGGACCTGCTCTTACTGAGAAGTTTTTTCAGGTCAAAAGAAATTACCGGGGCCGGGGAGATGCCTCAGTGGAATAAGCACTTCCCTGGCAAGTGCAAGGGCCTGAGTTCAATCCCTGTGTTCCCGCAAAAAAAAAAAAAAAAAAAAAGAAAGAAAAAAAGAAATTGCCAACAAAGTGAAAAGGCAACCCACACATTTGGAAAAAATCATGACCAATAAGTACTCAGACAAAGGTCTGCTCTCTAGAATTTGTAAAGAACTAAAAAACACTAGGGTCCCAACATTTTTTTCCAATTGGTCCAACTACACACGAATCTCATGCAGGTTACATTTCTGTTTATTTACTTTTAAGCATTGTGTCTTGGAAGGTTGAATATACTTTTCTTTTCTTTCTTTCTTTCTTTCTTTCTTTCTT
>NW_004524620.1:7617920-7625398 GCF_000260255.1 Octodon degus | reverse complement strand
AAGCGCTTATTCTACTGAGACGTCTCCCCGGCCCCCAATGCTGACATTCGTAAGGGAAGAATGCTGCCTCTATGGTGCTATTTCTTCAGAGATACCTAGTGTCTCCTGCAATAGTTGAATGAGGAAGGGCAGATAAACAGAGGAGTCCTTCTGTTTCTTGAAACCAACTTTAGAATGACAGTAATCATTAGGATTCATTTTCTCTCCCCACAAAGACCTCTGCTGAGCAAGCCTTTGCAGGAGATGGCATTTTTAATCAGTGATTGATAGCACCCACCGCTTCCAGGCAGGGGAATGTATTCAGTGACCTCTGAGGGGCTGAAGTACTGAGTTATGTTTCAAAAGCTTGACAGTGCCAAGATGGCTTAAAGCTTGTGAAGTTTTAGGACCGGCATTATCAGGGAAGTGCTTGATGGTTTCAAAGTGTAGATTAGCACTCGTGATGGATTGGAAGCTACAGAAAGAAATTACAGAGCAACAATATTTCTGAGTTAAACAGCTTTTCATTTTGCTTTTAACAAAGTGAACTGGCGTCATTCATTGTCTACTATCTTCCAAGTAAACACATAGGATTGTCTTTGGGTTTTCCAAGTTCTGTTCATGGGCCCTCAGTGCGCTGTTGTACCTTGGTGCTCAATGTATTTTCTATCTCTTAAAATACTTCTCCTGGTAAGTGAGATTCCAAATATCTGTGTTCCCAGAATGCAGACTGTGCCTTTTGTTGCCTATTTTATGCCCCCTTACATGGCAGGTTCCGTAAACCCATGCCTTGAACTCAACACCTTTTCTTCAGAATTCCTGCTTCTTAACGAATGTCATTCCCATACTCGTTGTTCATGATGCACCAGGGTCTCATTTCCTTTGGTTTATTCTATCAGGAATCCAGGTTTGTCATCCAGCCAGGAACAATGTTCTGCGAATTCTGCTGCTTAAATATCTTTCCAAATTTCCCCATCTCCAGCCCCACTGTTACCTCAGCAACGCCAGCAGCACCTCTAGCCCCAGTGTCCAAATTGGAACATCTGCTGCAACTGCCTGGCTTCCTTTTTCCTTTTTGCATTGCTATAGAAATTACCCCTCTAGATGAAAACACAAATATGGCTGTGTTAGAACCTTGCCCTGGTGTATAATCATTTCTTCATCATCAGTCTAGAGCTCATTAGCCATATAGAGTTGGTGAAGTGGGAGGAGTCTGTTGTTACCAGTCTTTCCCTTTTGTCTCCTGAGTCTTAGGGTAACTTTTCTGTCCCAATCCTTTAAAGTGCCACTAAGGTTATAACACTGCTTTTACATTATTTTCAATTGTCACATCACCTCAAGCAAAGTTCATTTCTTTTATATTTAAAAATGGATCAAAAACCCTTATGCACTTGTGAGAACTCTTCTAAGCTCTTTAGAAGTATTAATTCATTTGAGTTCAAAACAATCTAAAATTTTATTTACAAATAAGTGGAAGGAAATATTAGTGACTTATCCAACAACCTCTAATGCTATTATTGCAAGATATTATTTACCACCAAAATGAGAGTTCCTAGAATACTGACGAGTTGGAGATGATGTCAGGGTTTAATATTAAGTTCTAAACTTCCATGTTTTCATCAGAAAGTCTTCAGCTTATTGACTGTGTATTGAGGATACTGAACTCAGTGAATTAAAACATGAAACAGTTATATATTTTCCAAACACTACAGTTACACCTCAGTGTACACACTGAATTCATTCCATGACTCGAGCCAGGACGGCAGTGGTCCTGTTCGTCATGCCGCACCGAGTTCTCAAACAGAAGTGATACTTTGCTGAATGCTTGTTTGAAAACCAAATTGTTTGTGAAAAGAAGCAAATTAAGGTATTATTCTACCTTAAAAATGGTGTAGCATTTGCTTTAGGACTCATAATGTCTGCACCTTGGTTTGTTCTCTACCTTATAGTGCTGTTCTAAGGCTTAAGTGAGTCAACACATACAAAAATAGCCTCTTTTCTAGCTAATATATTTTACTTTGATAGTTACCATCTATGAGAGTCTTTATTATGCTCCTCTCTTACTATCTAGATTGCAAGTTCCTTGAATTTTTAAGATTATAGAATAGTGTCTGACATATATTGGGGCCCCCAAATATTGACCTAATTATGAGTAAAGAAGAATCACAATAAGGATTTTAGCTGTTTAAACAGAATATGAAGGTGATGTGAGCAACCGACCGTGACTTTGGTATAGATTCTCCAGGATAACACTAGGATAAGCACTTGATTCTGCTTGAGCCTCTGGAGACAAGCACTGCACACAGTGTCTCTACAAGAGAGAAGGTGACATAGTTGCATTCCATCACAGAGAGATTAAATTATCTTCCTGGGAGCCGATGGAAGAATTGGGAAAAGCTACTTTAGTGGTAGACGGCATCTCCACACTTTAACATGGCAGAATTGGCTTTGGCATGTTTCATGTAGCTGGTTTTTGTCCCAGCTGTTTTTTCAAAAGAATGGAAATGCAGGTGTCTTCCAAATTAATAATTGCATGAAGCTCTGTGGGATTTTTAACAGACCTTTTTATCAAGGGCTGATCATATCACTTACTTCCTATAGGTGTTTTCCATGTACTTAGAAGACATCAGAGCCAAATTACCTGACAACGGCAAACTAAAACCAAACCCAAACAGAAGAAAACCCTTGTCTCCTTTTCTGCATTCCAACAAGCAGAGCTATGGAATAGGTGTGGCTCAGTGTGTCAAGAGGGCTCTCCATCACTGTCACTCTGAGAGTTATGAAACCAAAATTGTAAAGAAGAGTAAAATCAACCATTGACATGTTTCCAAATTGGTGAGTGTTTAGCAATATGTAGACTCCACTTTTGGGTTTAAGTTAAAGTTTTCCCCAATATTTATCCACCTTTCTACTCTAAGATTGAGCCATGTGTGAGAAGCCTCAGTCATTAGCCTAGAAAAGCTGATTCAACAGAGGTGGTCATCAAAGAAAATGTAGGCATTTATTGAATTACAGCAAGTCACAGGAGGAGAAAATCAGGAAACGTTAGCTAAAGCCAGTGGTTTTGTGGTTGGATTTTTCTAGATTTATACTAATAGAAAATAGTCTCCAGTCCAAAAGATCAATTCCAAAATAAATAAAAACATTATCACACTAGCTTTCAAGAGATGCCCTCACGTTCACTAAGGGCCTGGAGGAGGAAGGTCCTTGGAGAATTATCTGGGAGTAGATGACATTCAATTTTGTTTGCTAAACATTCTTGACCTTATGTCCCCTATAAAAATAGTTTCTCTCAGTGCAGCTGAGAAAGCTGTGATTTTGTTGTCCAGTCCAGCTCGACTTGGCCTCGTTCATCTTGAAGATGGGTGTGGTTTAACTTTCAAGAAGAAAAGAAAGAGGTGGCAAGTTGAGCTTCTCCCTCTCTGGGACTAAATATGTCCCTGTTTCCGCTCTTAGCCTCTCCAGTCCAGAAAGAATGTCAGAAGACGGAAGGGTTTAGGGAGCGTCTGAGATTGAGAGTGTAAGAAGTCTCTCTACTCTTGGCTTCGGTTTAGGCCTGCTCCGACCTCTGACGTATTAGGTTCCAGGCTGCCTGGGAGCCCCGTGGTATCAGGCGGAACATTTTGATGTCACCCCTCCACGGTTGCTGTAAGTATCTAAGCTGGGCGATTTATTAGTTGTGAACGTTCAGTTTTGTTTTTACTGGTCTGGTGCCAGTAAATAAGTCACCCAAACTGTGGCTGAGTGTCATTTGATAGGAAAAGGCTGGGATCACAAGGAAGCCTTCTGCCTTTCAACCAGAAGGAAAAAAAAAAAAAAAAAAAAGCTGAGGTAAGCAGTGTCAAACCCAGCTGCATCAACACGACGGTGCGGAGACAAATGCAAGCCTGCCCTGCTGGAGACTGGGGAGCAGAGGGCTCGGGGCTGTGCAGCCCGGGGCCCAGGCAGGAGCAGAGAGGGGCTGCTGCTGCTGTAAAATCCTAGCCTGCATGGAAACATACTCTGTTCCCTTTGTTCTTTGAAAATGGAAACCCAGCTGCTCTGAGAGGTACCTAGAGGTGAGAAGTTCCTCGCAGCTGTACGCCCACGCGTGCGCACGCGTAGGCACCTGTAACCCCCGGAAGGGAAAACAGCAGAATCGACTCCAGGCTCTCCTGCTAGTTGCTGAGACCAACGGCCGGTCGGAGGTGGACAGGGAGGCCAGGGGTGGGGTGGAGGCTACAGGTGCTTGGAGAGCTCAGGGAGGGAGATGAAGCAGGAGCAGGAGGAGCAGGAGCAGGGAGAGGAGCAGAAACAGGAGCAGGAATGGCAGGGGCAGGGGCAAGGAAAAGGGGCAGGGAGCAGAGGAGAAGCAGGAGAAGAAGGAGCAGGGGCAGCGGCAGGGGCAGGAGCAGGGACTGGGGCAGGGGCAGGAGCAGGGAGAGCAGGAGAAGGAGGAGCAGGAAGAGAAGCAGGGGCAGGGGCAGGGCAGGGGCAAGAGGAGCAGGGGCAGGGAGAGGAGGAGAAGGAGGAGCAGGGAGAAAAGCAGGGGGAGGGGCAGGGGCAGGGGCAGGGAGAGGCAGGAGGAGAGGCGCAGGGGCAGGGCCGGCCCGAGCAGGAGGTCTGAGCCGGCCGCCGCTGCCTTCCAGGGCCGCCAGCGCCCTGTGACTGTTGCCCGGGCGATGGCTGGGCACCATCAGGAATGCTCCGAGGCTGCATCCTTCCTTTGGACTCCTGGATGGAGCAGAAGGGGGTGGATGGCTTTTCTCTTTCTGCTCCTTCTTTTCATATGCAGCAGATTAGAGCGGCGGGTTGCTGTGGCGACGACACGGCGAGGCTCCCGCACACCTGCACCGCCACCGGGAGCCGCCAGCGGACGCGGGCTTCCCCGGGGGCCTCCGTGCTGTGGGAAACACAACGACAACCACAAAAGAGGAAGGAGCGAGAGGGGGAGGGCGGAGGGGGAGGGAGAAAATGCACCACCAGTTTAAGCAACGACTGCGTTGCTTTTTAACAAAACAGGGTAGGAATCCACAAGTCACCCAGATGGCGCCCCCAGAAACCGCGAGGAAGTCGTCTGCGGGCGGCTGAGGCAGACGGGAGGGGAACGACAGAGGCCGCAGCTCCGAGCCCCAGCTGTGCTCAGCAGAGAGGAACAAGTCCTAGCTCCCAGAACTGGGAGCTGCAGGTCTGAGGAAGAAAAACAACAGATAACTAACTGGAAAGTTGCCCTCTGCTTCACCAGACCTGAAAGAGGCTTCCTGACTTTGTGTGGCAGTTTTCTGATGAAAAGAAGTACGGACGACTTGGGGAAACAGAACATATACTTTCTTTTTAAATTGAGAATGGGGGAGAGAGTGACAGAGACAGAGACAGGGACAGAGAGAGCAGAGAGACAGACAGAGAGGCCTTGGGGCGAACTCCACTGCAGCTCTTTGGGACGCCCTGGCTCTGCTCCAGCTTCTGCTAATGCAGAAGTGTGCTCCCCGCTGCCAGTGTCCCGGCCTCGCTGTGCCCGGGCAGCCAGGCCTCTGCGTCCTCCTGGCCCCGTCAGATGATTGCCCTCTGCCTTATTGCCTCGGTTTCCATTCCCAAAGCATCACAGTGCATTAGCCTGTGCAGAGCACTTTACAGTGACAATATGTACACAAGGTTAAATAAAATATGTATAGAGAGATTAATAGTGACTATGCGATAGATCTGCTGAACCTTGAGCACACTGGGCTTGTGTGCTTTTTTGAGCTGGGTTCTCCAGGCTGCTTCAGTTATTTCAATATCTCTCAACTGACGCACTTAAAGGAAGAGATGGTTAGAGAAAAATGTTTTCTTTTTCTTTTTTTCATCTGTGTGATTAGCAGGCAGTTGAAGCATTTCTTTCACTTTCAGGCTGGCTTAAAGCAAGAGCATTTTCTTGGGGTGACTGCTACAGCAGAATGAACTGACACTCGCATCAAATTACACAAAAATAACACTTTTGACATCTTACAGGTCCCCTGGAAAGATAATATTGATCCTTGTAGATGGAGTTTCATTAGAAAGTCAAATCTGTGTTTCTTTGTATAGATATTTATAAGGCTTAAAAAATAGTTTGAGAAGAAACGTATGCATACCTTAAGTCAGAGATCCACAAACTTTCTTTGTAAAAAGCTAAATATGTTGCCCCTTGTGGTCCATTTGGCCTCTATACCAACAATTTAGCTGTTAGTGTAGCACAAAAGTTGCCATAGATAACATGTACACGAATGGAAACAGTTGTGTTGGAATAAAGCTTTATTTACAAAAACAGGCAACAAGTCCTTTTGATCCATGGGACATAGTCTACCGGCTACCCAGCTAGATCCATCTTCCTCTAGAATGCTTTGGAATATCTATCCCAATGCCATACTTTCCAATTCCTAACCTTAGCAAATTATGAACTAATTCAGATAAAAATGCATCCACCTTGCTCATGTGACCAGAATTTGTTGATTCTGTTAGGAAAAAAAATACTAGATATAAACGGATAACACATATTTACATTGTTGCAGTAGGTATTAATTTACTCCTATAATGCCTGCACCTTGGACAAAAAAATGGTCAAACAGGTTACATTGCAAGAAAGTAAAGTCTTCCCCTTATGGTAATCATAAATTTCTTTCTTTTTTCTTTCTGTATTTTAGGGAAGGGTCTACAGGGTGTTCCAGGTATTCAAAGTCTCACTACTAGATCAGACTCATAGTGATTCTCCTGTTTATAGCCTTCCAAGAGCTAGGATTACAGGAGCGTGCCACTGCACCCAGTCTCAATCACCATCTCAGCGCATCCCAGGGGCGGGGCCTGTTCAGCAGGCCTGGGGATTGAACCCTTGGCCCCTATGCCTGTTTGCAGGTGCTTTAATCTGATGAGCTATTTGGCTGGCCTGTGATAATCATAGATTTCAAAGGCCTGTTTGGTACCAAATTTTCTAAAGGTTCTTGTTCAAATATACTTTTTATCACAGGGAGGCAAGCAATACCTTTAGCCATATTTTTGGAGTGGATACCATATGAAGTGACAGAAGTCCCTGCCAGACCTCCTTTGAAGAAGAGGGCAGGTCTCAAGTATTCTGTGGTACATGATTCATGCTAGAGAAGTGAGCTGGTAAGAGAAGGACTGTAAAATTTTCATGTTCATTCTAAAAATGTTTTTATTTTCAAATACACATTCAGATAACTACCCTAATAAGTGTACTGTTTTGGGGAGCTGTAGGGATACTTCTTGCTATAGCGTTGTGTGCACCATTGTAGTAGGATGTGGAGCATATGCTCACCTCATTCCATCGTACAAGCTCCAGCACAGATTTCAGTGGTGAGTCCGCCTATGTGAGCTTGCTTTAGGGTCAGTGAGCCAATGCTTTGGGAATTCCATTGACATTTGATTATAGAGTTCTAAAAACATGCCTTGTGGAGACCCCAAGGAACTGCACCTTTGTGGATAAGAGGTGGTAATTATTTCTAAGACCTATTTCTTTCTTTCTTTTTTCTTTTCTTCTTCTTCTTCTT
>NW_004524620.1:7616398-7617777 GCF_000260255.1 Octodon degus | reverse complement strand
GAGTACCCAGTGGAGTAGCCTTGATCCAGCGCACTCAGTCTGAGGGGCAAAGAGTAATGTGGAAAGAATATGAATTTCCTGGGCAGGATTTCAGAAAGATATGGGACAAGAAATAGGAAAAAACTTATGCTTATTTTGATTTAGTTAATTGAAGAACCAGAAAATCAGGTAAAACCAGGAGCACCCTGTTTTACTTGTTGTAGTTTCTCTTTTTGATGGGCCAGCTTACACCCCACCTCTTGTAGATCGGTTTTTACTGTAAAGACAGAAGATCAATGTTATCCAGAGTGTGGACAAAAGAGACCCTCATACACTACCGGTGAGAATGTTCATTGGTACTATAGTCACAAAAAAACTATACAGAAGTTCCACAGAATAATGGAAAATAAGCCTATCTTATGATTCGGCAGTCTCACTATTGGGTGTATATCCAAACAACAACAAAGTCAGCATGGCAAAAGCTATCCACACTCTCATGTCCACTGCAGTGTTATCATGGTAACCAAGATATGGAAACAACCTAAGTGTCTATGACTAGATGAGTGGATGAAGACAATATAGTGTTTATCTATATGTAAACTAAGCAATATGCATCCTTAAAGACAAAGGGAAATCTGTCATGTTGCCATTTGTGTTAACATGAGTGTGCTCAGAGGACATCATGCTAAGGGAAATAAGACAGACACAGAAAGCAAATACTACGTATTCTTAGTCATATGCGAATCTAACACATTCAAATCTATTAAGAGCCGAAAGTGAGAAGGTAGTTGTCAGAGCTACAGAGAAAATAAAACAGGAAAAAGTCAGCTGAAGGGTACAAAGCTTCACTTATGCTACACAGGTTCAGAAGTTTTAATATAGAGTATGATGAGTAGATTTTTTTTAAAAAATCCATAATACATTTCAAATATGCTGAAGGCATAGATCTCAAGTGTTCTCATTGGAAAAAAAAGAAAAATGGAAGATATACCTTCTTTGCATATCTCAAATGCATCAGAATTATTTGGCCAATTATATATCACTAAAGTTGGAGGAAGAAACAGAGAAACTAGTTTATATTTCTTTATTCTTGCAAAAAATCTAGGGAATTTTAGGATGTAAATAAATACAAATGAAGTATTTAATCAGTAAGGTACATGAAGATGACTATTACACAGATTTTAAAAAGAACACATTTTCTAAAAATAGTAAGTTTCCAAAAGCTTCAAAATGCTAACTTCTCTCTGTCTTCTTACTGTATATATGGGAAGATGAAAAATATCAGCCTTATTCTTTTATCAAATCAATATTGAACATAAAGGGAGAGACAGAGGGAAAGGAAGAGAGAGAAGGAGGGGAGAGAGGGGAGAAGAGAGAGAGAGAAGAGAGAGAGAGAGAGA